>NW_022196906.1:117537370-117551429 GCF_008632895.1 Mastomys coucha | reverse complement strand
TCTCTCTCTCTCTCTCTCTCTCTCTCTCTCTCTCTCTCTTTCTCTCTCTCTCTCCCTCCCTTCCTCCAACCCTCTCTACCCTCTCCCTTCTCTCCCTCCTACCCTCTCTACCCTCTCCCTTCTCTCCTTCCTATCCTCTCTCTCCCCTCCCTTTCTCTTCCCCCATGTATGTGTATACATATGTGTGCAGGAACATACACTTGTACATTCATATGAGGCCGGAAGAGAATTCCTTTGAGGCAGAGTCTGTCTTTGAACCTGGGACTCACATTCTGCCAGCTAGGCTAGAATTTAGCAAGCCAAAATTATCCTGCTGTCTGTACTTTAACCTGGGGTTACAGGTGTGTGTGTGTGTGTGTGTGTGTGTGTGTGTGTGTGTGTGTGTGTGTGACACGTTATATGAGTTATATATGTGCTGGGATTGAAACTCTAGACCTTATGATTGTATGACAAGCACTTTTACCTGCTGAGTCACTGCTCCAACCCCTGAATTTTTTTTTTTAAATATTTTCTCCTTTTTTTTTAAAAAAAAAATTATTATTACAAATAAGTACACTGTAGCTGTCTTTAGATGCACCAGAAGAGGGTGTCAGATCTCATTATGGGGGGTTTGTGAGCCACCATGTGGTTGCCATGTGGTTGCTGGGATTTGAACTCAGGACCTTCGGAAGAGCAATCGGTGTTCTTACCTGCTGAGCCATCTCACCAGCCCCACCCCTGAATTCTTTACCGATGAAATTACACCATGAGAAAGCAAGAGAAATAGAAACAAAAATACTTGTGTTGACAAAGGGGATGCCACAAAGTACTCAATGGCAACTGGACCTTATCAAGCTGTAAGGTATAGATGCCCTCTTAGTAGCTATGTAGCTTTATTCAAGCTGTAAAGTATCAGTGATGTTCTCAGTAGACACCCAGCCTTATCCAAACTGTAAGCTTTGACTGTACAAACACACAATATGAACAGCACAGCAGCCCAGCTGCCCTGGCTCCTGCTCATGGTCAGCCTGCAGTTAACTACAGTGTCTTGGGACAGCAACTCAGTGTTTGTTTGACCTCGAGCCAGAGCAATCCAAGCTACCCTGCTGACTGTCACATGAAATCCAATTGCTTTTTCTGCCATTTTTCAATTCTCTCTGCCACCCTTCCCTCCCTGAAAGATAATCTTGGCAGTTTGATCCCCAATAAACCCTCCTTTCTACCCTTAAACAGAAACAGTGGTTTCATTGTGCCCTTGATTATAAAAACTAAAATTCCTGAAAATGGAGCTATAAGCAAAAGCTATTTTATATTTTTAGTGGTTATACCTAGCATGCGTTGCTAAAAACAAACAAACATGTTTTATGTTTTAGCAGAATACAATCTAGAATTGAGATTTTCAAATACCTAGAGAATAAAGAAAAATGTCAAATGTAAGAAATCATGAAAAAAGGATACTTATAATTATGGTTTTAATTTTTTATTTTATCTTAAATGTACTCAGTGCTTTGTGTGCATGTATGTAAGCAAGCCATATGAGGTTGGTGCCTTCAGAAAGGATCAGATCTCCCTGGTTGTGAGCTGTTATGTGGATGCTAGAAACCTAACCTTGATTCTTTGCAAGAGCCTCCCACAACTGTTTTTAAAAGCTGAATTTGAGGAGTTAGAGTGATGACTAAGCAGTTAAGAGCAGTTTCTGTTCTTCCAGATGTTTGATTTCCTGCACCCACAGCCATTTCTGATTCCAATTTCAAGGCATCTGACACATTCTGGTCTTCATAGTCAACAGGCAAGAGCATGGTACAGACATACACACACGGAAAACACCCATACACCTTTTAAAAGAAAAAACCTTTTTTTCGAGACAGGGTTTCTCTGTATAGAACTGGCTGTCCTAGAACTCACTCTGTAGACCAGGCTGGCCTTGAACTCAGAAATCTGCCTGCCTCTGCCTCCCAAGTGCTGAGATTAAAGGCATGCACCACCATAGGGGCTGGAGCTGGAGCCCTGGGTTTTATACACACATGCACACACACTTAAGAAAACCATTAAGCCACCCCTGAGGGGCTGGCTCTGTGATAGCCTTGCATTTTACTCTCTACCAACAAATCCCCACTGGGTGCTCAAGGCAACACAATCTGGAGCAGGAAAAGAAAACCAAAACCAAAAGCCAAGGCCTTTTTAACTGCACTGCCTTTTTCTTCACTGCACTCACTTCATTTCAGAGGTTACTGAGGAAGGAAGGAACTTGATTTTGAATTTTTCCCAGCGCTTCGGCAAAACCCCACCCTGTTTCTTGAGTGAGTGGGTACTAAGAGGGATCATGGCATGAAAGAGACCTTTTATTGAAGGGCAAACAGTAGTCTCCCTTACTCAGGAGCCTATTCCTCCAAGGCCTGGGCTGGACCTCTGAAGGTCTCCTTTTGCAGTTGGCCTAACCCCCAGGTACTCATCTGTAACCCTCCTGAGTCTGGAATTTGGTGTGTGACTTCTTGAAAGATCTACACACCAAAGACTGTATGTGCCAGAATACATACCAATGTATGTATTCTGCATACCAATTCTGAATTCAGAACAAAATGTAAACAAATGGCCAGTTCATCACCCAAGGACCAGCAGGTTAATATTTAATCACTTTATGTTTACTTCAATAATCCTTTTAAACGGCTGCTGTTTGCCAGAAATCCTTGTGCAAAGACTTTGCCACACACACAGCCCAACCCATTATGAAGTCAACTAAGAAGTTAGCTCTCTTAACTTAATCCCATAGAAAATTATCTGTATACAGGCGAAATACCCACTCTGGATTGTTTTGTGTCCAAGCCTTCTTTCCAGAGATCTGTCACTTTCCTTTCCTTCTCCCAACCCAAACTGGAGGAAGGCCTCACTCAATCGGGCCCTTCCCTGGACAGAGCCCCAGGAAGAAAAGCTGACTCACCCTGTCCCAGCTGAAGCACAGGCCGAGGCGGTCAAGCTGTTTCCTCATGTGTTTAATATTGCTGTGAAACAAAGGGAAGCAAGTTTGATTTTGAGAGGGATCAGGGCCACAGATGAACTACATTTTAAGAATGTTTTAGAAAACTTAAAAAGTCTAGTTCAGTTAAGGAAGTTTAACTGTTGCTTTTTCCTGGCAAGGAAGAAAAAAAAAATCAATCCCTAAGAATTAGTAAAATCAGTATGCTAGCAGACACCCATAAGCTGGACTTGCTCATCTACTAGATGCCACTTTGGTCTTGGTCCTGGGGGCAGCTCCTTCAAGCTCTAACAAGCAACCTCTTGAATGTGTGATCCTGACCTTTCCATATGTCTCTGTTCTACACCATTAAGTCAAGCAAGCAAGTTTTAAAGTAATTGAAAAAAATAAAAAACACAAACAAACGCTTATGTGTTGGATAGCTCCCACTGTTTGGAGCTCAGTGGAAGAAGTTCTTGCCTAGTGTGTGTAAATCCCAGAACCATGTGTGCAAATGTCTCTCTGTCTCTCTGTCTCTGTCTCTGTCTCTGTCTCTCTCTCTCTCTCTCTCTCTCTCTCTCTCTCTCTCACACACACACACACACACACACACAAACCTCTTAATGTATAAATTGGGGAAATTAAAAAAAAAATAAGTGTTCCATCTATCAGAACCTAAACTGTTCTCAATTTGGATGAGAAGTGTGCTAATCAATATATATATATATATATATATATATTTTGGACAGAGTTTCTCTGTATAGCCCTGGCTGTTCTGGAACTCACTCTGTAGACCAGGCTGGCCTCGAACTCAGAAATCCAAGTGCTGGGATTAAAGGTGTACACCACCACTGCCCAGCCCAATTCATAATTCTTGTTGCTGGAAATCAGCTTACGCCATGTTTGATATACTTTATTAGAGTTGTCATTTCCTTTTTTACTTCTTTTTGATCACTTCCATTAATCTAGAATTAATTTTATAATGGATAGAGTACAGTGAGTTTGCTGCCATGCAGCTTTGCGTAGAAACAAGGAAAGGTAGTGATGGGGCTGAGGAGATGGGGATGGGGGAGGAGTGGAAGGGTGCTGGGTTCACAGCACAAGAACCTGAATACAAATCCCCACCATCCCTGGAAAATCCAGGCATGGCTGGCATGCCATAACCCTTGCATTGAGGCCAAAACAGCCAAGGAGGTCTTGAGAGCTCACTGACAAGCCAGACTAGCTGAAATGATGAGCTTTCATCTCAGTGAGAGACCCTACTTCAGGACAGATACTTGGCATCCTGCTTTGGATTCCCAGTACACATGCTCAGCCGGGCACATTCATGTAAATGCATTTTACACACAAAAAAAATGGGGGATAAGGGGATGGGAGGAGAAAGGAGCAAAGAGGAAAGGGGAGGAAAAGGGGAGGGGAAGGAGAGGAGAAATAGAGGGGAAAGGAGGAAGGAGGGGAGGAGAGTAGGAGGCAGTGGAGGTTCCAAAGACAGGCCTGGAACTGTTCTGCATCTAAAGAGTAAGATGAGGTCCCAGAAGATTCTGACCAGCAGGGAGAAGGCTAGAAAGTCTGGGCCATGGTGCAGTATGAGAAAGCCACACCCAGCCTTGGGTAGCTGTATATCTTACTAAGTTGCTCCTTACTCAGAAATGATGAAAACAGAAATTTAATCTTCAGAGAAAAGCAGAATGTAGTGTTTGACTATGGTTCAGACTCAGGTCCAGCAGTCAAGAAGTACTGCTGAAACTGAACAAATGCAATTCTCTCCTCCTTGTTTCCTTCATACAGGTAAATGCTCCAGGAAAGAACAGTTTGTAAATAACAAGCATCCAAATAAGCAAGCACACAACCTGCTCTGGTATTTCGCAGACTCACAGAGCATTAGAAGGCAAGTGCCAGGAGCTGCAGTGGCTCAGTGGTAAAGGTGTTTGGCACCCAGCTTGACAGCCTGAGTTTGATGGAAGAAGAGAGCTTCCTCCCATGAACTGTCCCCTGACCTTTACATGTGCCCTATGACACATCCACCTTCCCCATAACGGACTGACTAGCTTGACAAACAGCAGTGCACAGAATCCTGTTTGTTTACACCCTGGCAATTTGCCAGCATTGTGGTGGTTTGTTTTGTGTTCTTTTTTGCTTCAGTTCTCTCTTGTGCATAAAAGAGTTCTCTCTATATAAGTACTTGAGTATGTCTTAAATACTTACCTTTGGGTCCAGCTTTCTGGGTGCAAATTCCTCTCTATAGCAGCATTTTCAGCAGGCAATCCAAATGCATCCCACCCCATGGGGTTGATAACCTGGTATAACAGAACAGAGTGAAAATTAGAGAGAAAAAAATAAAAATGGGTTTATGAGAGGAGCTGTGCTTTACTGGGAAGGAACAGTTTTTCTTTTGCTACCTTCCTCCCCCTGACTGACTTTCACAGGCTCCCCTCTTCACATGGTACCTAAGTTCCAGGACAGACTTTTGTCATGATTCCTCCTTCCTTTGCCTATCATCATCTTTCATTTTTAATAGAACCCTGTTAATAGGGATTCAGGAGACTGGTCTGAAGGAATTTTTCAAAGAAAATGATAGAGCAACTGTGCCCTACAAATTCTTTAAAGAGCATGTTCCAAGTACAGATGCAGAACCTCTATCTCATCCCGCAACATCTGAGACCACTTCATGACTAGACAGTAAGGTGGGAGTAAAGGGTTGAGTGATATCCAGAAAGCTTCATATAAAGCCTTATAAAATTCACATGTGAAAAAAAGTTGGCTGAGAGGAAGGCTAGAACACTGTCCTCTGAGTAAAATATATCACTGGCTCAGGAAGAGGCACTCCAGAGTGTCTAGAGTAAACTATAGTTCATAAACAGGAGTTGGGAGGTGAGCTGGCTCAGTGACTAAAAGTGCTTGCCTCTGAAGCAAAAAAATGGGAGTTTGGATCCCCAGAACCCAGATAAATGCCACATAGCAGCCCACCTCTAACCACAACCTCTGAAGGTAGTAACAGAAAACCCTGAGAACAAGCTGGATGGAGATCTAGGGTTGATTAAGAGACCCTGCCTTGCCAGATTTGCCTTTAATTCCAGAACTCTGAAAGCAGAGGCAGGCAGATCTCCATGAGTTCCAGGTGAGTCTGGTCTACATTGTGAGATCATGTCTAACAATAACACCAAGAGCCTGAGAGACTTTGTTTCAGAAAAATAAAATGTCAAGAGTTTCAAAATGTCCATCTCATGCCAGAACTTTCCAGTTATAGAACTGTGCTCTCTGATGTGGTGGCCACCAACCACATTTAAGTTTAATTAAGAATAAGTAAGAACTGGCTAATAGGTCAGTTCCTGCGATGGGGGTAGGGGGTGGGTGGATGGTTCAGGCTGTTCCTGCAGACTTTACAGCTGGCAGGGAAACAATCTAGGTAAGGAAAGAATGAAACTTGATTCAGCCCAACCTCAGTACCTGGTGCTGGGCCAAACTTTGAGAGTCTGACACCAGTTGCTTGATTTTAGCTATATTTAAGCACAGCAGAATTCTGAAGGAAAAAAAAGCTTTTTAATAACAATTAATTCAGTTCCATGAGCATAGCAGAACTTAAGACATGTTTACATTGAAATTCTTTACAAAGTACATCTGGCTTCTTTCACAAGGATGAGTTCTGTTCATTCAGAGATACTGCCCAAGATCTAAGGTCTAGGGAGAATGACTGAGGTTTCAGGATTGGCCTGGACCTAAGATAACATAGAAGTCACTTAGGTATTGTAAGGACAAGTGACATCTCTCATATGGGTGGGTTTTATGACCTAAAGCAATGCTCAAGATTTAGGGGGGAAGGATCTGGGATAAGAAAAGCATCAATACTAAGGCATGTGGGCTTGGCTCAGTAGATAACAGAGGATAACCAGGTTGTAAACTACATCCATTCTCAGCATTCCAGGAGGAAGACGAGTAAACATCTCCTTCCTTTGAAGGCTGGCTTCGTGCTTAACTTTCCTGGCTTCTCCAGTGCTTATCTGTGTGCACAAGGAGCTCTTTTGCCCTCCACAAGTTCCCATATTCATAGCTCTTCTGAAGTTAATCAGAAACAGATTTCTCCTTTCTTCATTTGATGTCATTTAAATTAAAAACACAATATAGTTGGAACTGGAGACAACTCAGTGGTTAAGAACACTGGCTGCTCTTCCAAAGGACCCAGATTTGGTTTCCAAAACTCACGGGCCAGTTAACAATTGTGTAACTCCAATCCTAGGGCATCTGATGCCTTCTTCTGGCCTCTTTGGGCGCTGTATGCACACGGTGCACAGACATACATGCAGGCAAAGTACTCATCCAAACACATATAGGAACATGTGGTTTTTATGGGAATTGAACTAGTCATACATAAATATTTTATGACCTGCCTTTTTCATTTAACATTACATCACAGGCACCCTTTACTGATGCAGAGTTTCTGAGTGTGATGGGACCTTTCACAACACAGTTATGCATGACCTAAGGATGTAAGATGCTGCATGTTCAAGTTCGCAAAAAAAAAAAAAAATCAACCTGGGACAGAGGTGGTGAGTTTGTTGTCTCACACCAATGAAGATTAATGACATAGATTCTCACAGGAGTATGTAAGATGGCAGTAGGCTTTATTAAGAATTATCATAGAGGGGCTGGCAAGATGGCTCAGCGGGTAAGAGTACTGACTGCTCTTCTGAAGGTCCTGAGTTTGGATCCCAGCAACCACATGGTGGCTCACAACCACCCGTAATGAGATCGGACGCCCTCTTCTGGTGCATCTGAAGATAGCTACAGTGAATTACGCCAGAGCGAGCAGGGCCGGGGCAAGCAGGACCAGAGTGAGCAGGACGGAGAACAGCCACACACATGATGGCTCATGGCCATCTGTACAGTTACAGTGTACTCATACACATATAATGAAAATAAATAAATCTAAAAAGGAAAAAAATTTAAAAAAATTATCATAGAACAATCAAGAACTTAAGAAAAAGTGAGAAGAAACTCTCAAGAGAGAGGCTGGAGTTTCCAAGACAGAAGAACCATTTTCTTTGCCAGGTTCTTATAAGGCAATGGCAAAGACTGGACAAAAAACTGAGGTAATCTTTATTGAGAATGGTTAATTATCTGGGTTATCATGGGCAAAACCAGGGGAACATACTTACAGCATGTCCCCCTGGGACAACCAATGAGACAATCATCTGATATTCATGCATTGCCCCCAGTTAAGGGTAGTTGAGGGCCCCTCTGTCCACCTCTTACTTGGGCTTATTGACCATGACTGTCTGCTAAGCTGCCCATTACTTTGGCCAGGGTCACTTCCTTCCCATTTTTTGGGTGTCTTGCTAACTATTAACTTTGATCTATGACTGTGCTAGGTTTCGTCTTGACTGGCTGGCCATTGGTCAGTCGCCAGCTGGTGTTGCTATCTCTGACCTCTTGGGTGTCCCACATGCTGTGCATTAAATGGAGCTCTCTTCATTCTTGCAGCTACTAAGAAACAGCTGCAGTGTTCTTGGTTATTGCTTTGTCTTAATTATAGTTTGGGATCTCTTTCCTGAAATTGGGCTGGCTTGTTATAAGCCTTCCTCACTACAACTCGGGCTATTTCAATTAGCTGCATTAGAAGCAATACGTTAAAAGCAAGAATATGTAATAAGCAACAATACCTAGAATATATCTCCCAACGGGGAAAGGTCTTATGAAAGCTAGCCAGCCAATCTGTTATCAGTGGCTTTGTTTCTTGGAGCCTAATTGTTTCTTATGGTCCACCTAGATGGCTCATATCCAGATGCAAGTATAACTGTCCCTGTTTTTAATGCTCTTGGTTTAATTTTTTTAACCCTTACAATTCCTTTTGATCTAAACATCACCTCGTGCCATAGCATATATTGGAGGTTTGTAGTTTTTACCATGGGTTCTTTGCCCTTACCACCTACTATGAGCTCATTTCTGCCTAAGTATGATGAATACAAATTTCTAAAAAACAGCATTCTAACACTTGCTGAGTGAACCTATTCCATGCAGCTTTGGGAACATGACTAGACATACCCCAACCCAGTTGAGACATGAGGTCTCTTTTGTCCCATGAAATATGAATGACCTATATAGTGTTCCATTCTCCCTAAAAGCATCTGCTCCTCTCAGAAACTGCTTCTTCTTAAGCTTCACGCAGCCTTGGTATGGATGGCCAGTTTCAAAACCCTTCCCTGATAGAGAAGGAAGCATGGATTTGGAGCCTTCCCTGGGCTAGTCTGAAGCTAGGCTGGCTGCTGTAGTGATGGGGACCCACAAGGATTCTCAGTGGTGGATCAACCTCACAGTGACATCTGAAAAAGCAGAATTGCAGCTGAGGCAGGTCAGATGAACCTCAAGAACCTGGTCCAAGTACCCAGGGTGCCTGGGCTCTTGCAACATTTCCTCGGATCCTGTTTTTACCAGGATCTGTTAAAAACAAACAAACAATAACAACAAAAAAACAAATTCCTTTTTTGCTGAAGTTGGTCTAAGCTGGGTTTCTGTCCCCAGGAGCCAGGAAGCCTCATTAAACAAGCACCCTTGGCACATAGCCTGCTCTGGAATATTGCTTTTATCCACGATGACACAGTCCTCCTGTGTTGGCTTTTTTTTTCCCAGGAACTAAAAAGCCTTGTTCTGGGTTATTCAGGAGTTTTTCCATACTAGCAGGCCTGCACTTGAATTCTGCTCATGCTGCCTGAATTCTCCCAGGTTGCTTCCTGGGAAGAACACAGTTGCTGTTGTGTAACTGTTCTGCAGAAAGGGGAGCTTAATCATCACTTGGTATCTTTGTCAAAACCACCAATGGCACCAGTCCAATGTTTCTGCCCATTAACATTCTATTAGGTGCTGTCTTGATTTTTAGATAAAGTTAACACAGAGAAACATTGTCACACATGTACATACACACACAACACATATGAAGTTTAGATTTATGTTAACAAACTTATTCCTTTCTATTTTAATTTTCAGATGGAATTAACATGAGAAGATACGCTTAGGTCACATGTTACCCAAGCTGTCTATGAATATAAAGTTAGAAAAATCTTAATCTTCCTTAATATTTCAGATTCTTTGCAAAAATTAACAAACTCAACTGTCTTAACTCCTGTGGGAGGTCCTTCTTTTAACTCCACTGTCTTGCTATCATCCATCAGAACACTGAACTAAATGTCCCTGCAAGTAAATTTCTTTAAACCAGAAAGGTGCCTGGATAAGCCCTGGGGACCACATGCAGAGCACATTCCTTTGCTGTAGGAAGTCTCTCTCCCAATGCAGGAGAAATAGAGAGTAAAGACTTAAGCACCACTGCAATACGCCCAAATTCCTCTGTCCTAGCAGTGGACTGTATTCTGGTGGGTTGCATGCATCTGTGATTCCAGCCTTCAGGAAGCTCAGGTGGGAGGATCATGAGTTCAAAGTTATCCTGGGTTACACACTAAGACCCTGCCTCAAAAATAAAACTCAGGTATCATGTATCGCAATCCAGCATGTGATGTTATCTCTGGGCTTCGTGTGGTAGATAGCACACTTAGAAGTGAAAAGCTACAGACTGAATCCCAAACAATGCAAAACAAAAAAAGACAGCTATAGTTTCTTACCCTTGACTTCTGAGCCAAGACTGTCCAAACCATTCACTTAAAGAACTTTACACTCTGCTGTCTAGTTTTTAAGTGACTTGGCTTTCCTTATATCACTGAACTTCCACAGTTAAGGTAAGTTACATACCTAAAGCCCACATGTACAAACATGGCGATCTGCCCTAAAGAAAAAGGGTACTGACACTTACATACCAGGGCCCAGCTAGGTCTGGAGGTCCACACCCATGACTCCAGCTACTCAGGGAGCTACAGAAGTACTGAGAGTTGGAGGCCAACCTGAGCAACATAAGAAGGCCCGTTCTTGAAACAAAGGAATATATGGCACACCCTGAGCATTCTTGATTTCCTAAACTAACCTCGTTTTATTTTCTAAGATAACCTCTTCTTGGATGTGAATGCTTCCTACGGCTTCATTTTTCCAGATATTTGACCTATTTTTATACATCTACTTAAGATATACTTTTAAATATCCATCATGTCAATTTTGGAACATTGTAGGAATGTGACATCATGGAAGGTAGCAGAAGATAAAAATGATAATTTTAAGATAATAAATGTAAAAATATTCAGAGGCTGAATCAAGAAGTACCAGTTGCTTAAATTAGAAATCAGAACACTTCAAAATCTGAAAAACCACAATCTCTATCTAGTTTTCACAACAAATACTCTAGTATGTAAGTTTGGGTGAGAAGCTACGGTGGCAGGGAAGCCACACCAAAATTCAAAAGAGCAGGACATCCTCACTAGCTCAGACCTGACAGAGACACCATGGCCACCTAGAGCCCAGGAGACAAAGGCAGCAGTGGGCAGGGTCCAAGGCTGATGTGAGGGCAGGAGTATAAATGCTTATCATATGGAGCCACAAGGAGCTGAGCAGGGGATGGAGCAGGTGCCAGGGGGAAATTCCACGGCATATCCACTTACCTGCCCTCCAACTCCACCTAGGTTTCCTATGCCTCAAATCTAGCCACAGTAAGAGGGAGGACTCATAAAATACCACCACCCAAGATCGGTCAGTGTTTGCTGGGGGTGGGTAGCAGAGACAGAGACAAAAAGACAGAAATAGAGAATGAGTTTCCTCACTGGTAGTAGTTGTTGGTAAGTAACACTAACTAAACTTACTGAATCACAACATCAAACAGTCACAACAAAAGAGCAGCTAGACAGCTGGTCCCACAGCCTGAGAACCACAGCTTAATAGGAAGCAGGGGTGGAACTGTGTAAGAACAACTCAAAGAGGAGTCAGAGCTGGCTTCTACTGTGGAACATGGACCACCCCCATGTGACTTCTCAAAGGAGAGTCAGGGTTCGATATTATGGCAGATGGAACATCTCCATGTGAGGTCCCAAGTAGGAGTCAAAGCTGGCTACTGTCACAGCAGATGGACCATTTCCATGTGTGGTTCTCAATGGGGAGACAGGCTGGCTTGTGTCCTCACAGACCAGGAGCTGTTAGCCCGGGATATAGTTATATGTGTCAGAACTCTGTAAGTCAGACCAGAGCTGGAAGGAGAGTGCGGCCTGCAAGGGAGGTCTTAGCTAGCACTGGCGTACAGTCCTCCAGAAAAGTAGCTACGCATTTCAGGGTTGGCAGGTGGGCTGGAGGCAAGGTGATTCAGCAAAAAGGACACAGACAGGGCTGAGAGTCACGCTACACCCTGATCTATGCTGCATTATTTTACCAAAGAGACAAAGTGGGATCTTACATACAAGTTTAAATACTTTAAGAAGACAGTGGAAACAAGCAAGGGGCCACTGTCCTTACACAGGAAGCAAGAGTGAGCTATGCAAAGAGGGGAGGACAGGAAAGAGACTGAGGCATCTGGTCCCCTGCCTTTTCACCAGAGAGAGGAGCATGCCTCCAGAATAGGGGCCAGCCAGTTGGGATAGGAATGGCCAGCTTCTCTCCCTCACCCATAAAACAAAGCTTTATATTTGAAACCAATTCAGCTTCAGATCCAGGCACCATGGTTACTGCTTCACAAAGAAAAGCTATTTTCAGTGTCTTGGCTTCTCTGGAGTGAGCTCAGCACTCTATTTCCAAGAAATGAGAAATGCAGTGTTTAATTTCATTTAGCCAGTGTAATAAACCACCATTATTACAAAGTGGATATAGAAATCAACTACTTCAGAGTATGAAAAAACAGTGCACCTACTCCCAAAGGGCATGCCTCCTGTGGAAACACAGAACAGCCTGACTAGTGGGCAAGTCAGGCACTTACTTTCCAATCAAGGCACTGGACCAACATGCCTTCTCTTCCGAAATCACACCTGAAAGCATAAGCCTGGAAATCCACTGCCTACCTCCTGATACCACAGAGATTGGAAATCTGGAACTAGGTGTCACACCATGTACTCTAAGCACATCACAGACACTAACTGCAAACTGTAGGAAGCATCCACAATTGCTTGCTCACTGAGAATGTCCCTGGCACTTAGCCTTTGTGGGTGATCACACAGTACTTATATAGCTGCTAGACACTGAGCCCCAACTTCTTACTGTACTTCCACAAGGCTATGGCTTTCTGCCTGAGACTAATTAGTCAGCCTAAGCTCAGCTCTGTAAAGGTAATGAGTGAGTATTTCTGATGCTTCATCGCCCTGCTCCTAGACCAGAAGGTGCTGGGGACACCAGCTGAGGTGGGAGGCAGGAAATTTATTTTCTAACCATCTGTGCATACAACATATGAAAACACAACAAAATCACCATATGGAGCTAAGCTTAAGTATGTCATCAGGCTTCTTTTGAGTTTAAGGAGCAACCAACAGTCAGAACAGCCTTTTCTGACTGTAGAAAAAGGATTTAATTCTGGCTTTAAATGGTCCTTGAGTAAACATGCAACTCTTAGGAAAGCTTTATCGGGGCCACTGTAACTGGGTTACACTCAAAATGGCACTACATATTTTTTGTTTGTTTGTTTGCTTGCCTTTTGACACAGAGTCTCATTTAGTCTTGATTTTCCTGCCCAGAAGAGGGGTTCTGGAAATTCTGAGTTATGCAATACCCTTGGGTGCACTACAGGTCTGAAGGGTTTTCTTGCTCATTACCTCTGAGTAAAGCTGAACATCACTGCTCTGATTTACCATCCCAAACCACCTAGTACTCACACAGTGCCTATACAGTCTACATGTGTCTATGGTTAAGGTCAACACAGTGCTTATCCAGTCAACATGTGTCTACAGTTAAGGTCGTCTGCAAAAGACCTTTAACTCTCTTCTCACATGTCAGTGTGACTGTGCTCAAACCTAGAGAACCATGTCTATTTGACTCAGTAGAGATGCCATTCATCCACCATGTACAAAACTAGCCCAGCTGCCTAGACTGCTCTTTCACCTCTACCCATAGCAAACTCAAGAGAAAACTGCCATTATAGAAGAACTTACAGAACATGCATGCTTGAATGCTGCACTGGCTGGCGAAAGCTTCATGCTTTGACTCAAATTTGGGGACCCAGTTTCCTTAATTGAGAGGGTGAGAGGGGGCAGTAGTGGAAAGAGAGGAAGGAGAGAGAGAGAGAGA
>NW_022196906.1:117528734-117537360 GCF_008632895.1 Mastomys coucha | reverse complement strand
AAAGAGAGAGAGAGAGAGAGAGAGAGAGCAAGAGAGAGAGCACCTTTCTCTTGTTTTCTGAGAAGTGTCTCGCTGCATAGCCAAGTCTGGATGGCCCCAAATTCCATCCTCTTGCCTCAGCCTCCCAAGTGCTGAGCTTACAGACATGTGCTACCTCATCCACTTCTAGCACTGTTGACAAAAGAAAAGGAGATGTCTATTTCTCTTTTCCACATTAATTCCACATTTAAAATAGCCTGATGAGTTTTCACCAAGTTTGGTATTGCACATACAATGATCTGACTTAAACAGGACTATCAGGATAGATATTTTCTGGGTAGAGACAGCTGGAGAGAGAGTTCAGCAATCAATAGCATTGGCTCTTCTTCCAGAGGAGCTAGGTTCAAGTCCCAGCACCTACATGGCAGCTCACAACCCTATCTAGTTTCAGTTTCAAGGGATCTAATGTCCTCTTCTGGCCTCTGAAGACAACAGGCATGTAAGTGGTACATATCTTAGGAAGTACAGGCAAAATATCCACACACATTAAAAACCAATAATAAAATAATTCTAAAATAAATTTTCTTAAACAAAGTAGCTGGGTCAGGTGTGGTAGTGCATGCCTTTAATCCCAGCACTTGGGAGACAGAGGCAGGTGAATCTCTGTGAGTTCAAAGCCTGCCTGGTCTACAAAAATGAGTCTAGGACAGCTAGGGCTATCCACAGAGAAACCCTGTCTTGAAAAACCAAAACACAGAGAAAGTAACTGAAACAAAAGGGGAAAGGACAACTCGGCACACCTGCTCACTGTAGGAAATGGCTATTTTTGGTTGTCACCTTGACTACATCTGGAATTAACTAATCCAAGCCTTCATACACCTGTGGGGAAATTTTCTAAATTAAATCATTTGAAGAGGAAAAACCCACCTTTAATCCACATCTTTTGAAGTAGTTAGATCCACCTTTATTCTGGGCCATACCTTCTGCTGGCAGCCTACATAAAGGACATGGAAGAAGGGAAGCTTTGCTCTTTGCCTGCTTGCCCTTGTTGTTGATGGCAAGTCCATTCCTTCACTGGTATTAGAGCCTGTTTCTTCAGGATTCTAGCATATGTTAAAGACATCCAGCCTCATGGCTGAACTACTACTAGATTCTTGGACTTTCTGTTAGCAGACAGCCATTGTTGGACTAGGTAGACCACAGCCTGTAAGCCACTCTAATAAAACTCAATCTCTAATCTCTCTCTCTCTTTCTCTCTCTCTCCCTCTTTCTCTCCCCTCCCCCTCCCTCTCCTCCCCCTTTCTCTCTCTATACACATTTATTCAATCAGTTCTGTTCCTGTTTATCTAGGGAGCCCTGACCAATACGCTGACATTAACTCTAATAACAAGTAATAATATCATATCCGAGGGCCAGACTCAGTCAGTGGGCAAACAGAAGGCATCACTGGCAACAATGAAAGCAGCAGCTTCACTAAGGCAGCCCTATAGCCTGCTCCCAGCAGAAGTCTACAGGGACTTCTTGATTAAATGGAGCTAATTCACTTTCCTGAGCAGCTCAGAGCAAATCAATCAGTACAAATCATAATTACAGCTATCATTTATTAAAGGATGTATTATGCACCAGACACATGGTATATCCACTAGCTAATGTGACCTCAGCAACCTAAGGAGAAATCAGTCTCCTTCCTCCCTCCCTCCCTCCCCCTCTCCCTTTCTCTCTTCCTTCCTCTTTCACACTCTCTCTCCTTCCTTCTCCAGGGCCTAGATGCTCGTCTTTGAGCTAGGTGGGCACTCTGCTGCTGCCCTATATCCAAAGCCCTTCCTTTAGAGCAAATGAGACAAGTGAGAGTCTGAGAAGCTACGTGACTATGCAAGTTAGGAAGTAGCAGAACAGGGATCAAACCAATGCTGTCCACTCTGACTTTGGGCTTCAGCTATGGGAGAAGACACCCCTTATTTTATGGCCCTGAGCTGCCTCAAGGCCCTGATTCCTCATGTACCTCTTCTGTTAACATCTCATCCTATCCAAGACAACTAGACTCCCACATATACCCCCTCACTTACCTAACTGTTGGCAGGCTTCCCTACACTCTGGCACCAACAATACATTTTTGCTTAAATGCTCCAGCTTAGCAAAGTACCTGAAGCCTGCATACACTGATGGTATGCACTGATGGTATACACTTAAGGTGGCTTTTTAAAAAGACAAATATAGTTGAAAGTTAGTTACAGAATTTCACTTTAAAGAGCCAGGATGTAGCTCAGTGATAGCATACATACCCAGCATGTGCAATATTCTGAGTTATATACTTGGGAATGAAAAGGGATGGGGAGATTGTACTTTAGGCAAAGAGCCAATGAATTCAGTCCTGGGTTTGTTGGGTTTTTTTTTTTTTTTCACTTTCGTTTTAAGATTTTAAATTTTGTTTTTGTTTATGTGTATGAGTATATGCATACCACATGGAACAGGAATCAGTGGAGGTAAGAAGGTCCCTCATTTTCTAGACCTAGCTTTATAGTGAGCTGCATGAGTTCTGAGATCTTCTGCAAGACAGCTAGTGCTCTAAATTGCTGAGCCATCTTTCCAGCCTGAAGCCTCTTTTTAGGAAACAGTATGAAACAGTGTCTGAGAAAAGTATCTTTCCTAAACCAGGATGACAAATAACTGCAATAACTTTCAATTTCGTAGGAACCTGAGTTCAGCAATATAAACTATTAATTCTCAAGTAATGAACATATGATAACATGATCTTGTGGATTTTATAGGATACTTATGCCAACAACAACAAAAAAATGTTCACCAGTTGTCTCAAGAGATATATTATCATCCCTAAAGGCCTAGGAAGTACAAGATGCCACCTACACAGGGCCTGACAGGTTCATAAGAGCAATGGCCAGTGCTGTAACTAACAATGGGCTCTCAAGTGAAAAAGTCCCAGTTTGGTGCCAGGCATGGTAGCACATCTCTGTCATCCTAGAATTCAGGAGCTAGAGGGAGATCATTCTTGATTACCTAGCAAGTTTGAAGTCAGCCTGGGTTATTGAGAACCTTTATCAAACAAAAGACCCCAGTTTGTAGGTTTGCTGATTCCCACCACACTAGATCTCCAGCTACCAAGAAGATCAATAAACAGAACTCAGCACAGATATACACAGCTGGTTCTTGGGGGCTAGTGGAGTAGGCTCTGCTCACAGCAGGCATCTGCCAATACTTACTGCTACATTTAGCATGATAAGTGTATGCCTCTTGAAAGGCCAAAGGGAAGTAACTATTTGTGGTCCTGAAGGAACAAGCAAGTTACATGAAGAAGCTGCCCAAAATTCAACTCCTGTTACGATGACATCTGCTGCCAAGTATGTACCTACAGCAGCATTTCTCAACCTGTGATTGCACACAGTGGTTGCATATCAGATATGCTGCATATCAGGTATTTATATAATGATTCATTACAGTTAGGAAGTAGCAATGAAAATAATTGTATGACTAAAGGAGTCACCACAACATGAGAAACTAATTAAAGGGTTGCAGCATTAGGAAGATTGAAAATCACTGCTTTAGGCATCTCTTGGTTGCTACCATGCCCTGTGATTAAAGGTCATGGAAGAAGGAGCTTTTGCTCTTTGCCTGCTTGCCCTCACCTATACTCACAAGCCCATTCCTTCACTGCAGTAGAGCCTAGTTCTTAGCAATTTCAGCATTTACTGAAGACCAGCAGAAACATGCAGCCTTGGGGACCAAGCAACTTGAATTTTCCATTCATAGCCATTGCTGGATTAGCTGGACTGCAGCTTGTAAGTTATTCTAATAAATCCAGAGAGAGAGAAAATGATTCACTCAAAAAACTTTTTTACTCTAGAGAACCCTGACTAATATACATGATTTTATTCTCATCCTACAGATTCAAAGAAATTAGGTTTGAAAAAGTAACTAACTGGACAAATATCATGCAATCTGGATTTGAATCCTGGTAATCTGGCCCCCATCTCCTACACAGCCACTCTCTCTCTTTCTGTGGGTGATTAAGCAAGATACAATGATTGATTATTTCCACCCCATCTTATAGACACTGTGTTGCTAAAGGCCACAGAGAACAGTCTGGGATTGTGTTGGTTTCATTTCCTGTTACTGTGATAAAATACCTTGACCAAAGCAACTCAGGAGAACAGGTTATTTTAGCCCACAGTTCCATGTCAGTCTGTCGTTGCAGGGGAAATTGTAGCAGCAGGAACTTGAAGCAGGTTCTTACAGCCACAATTACGAGCAGAGAATGAGTGCATGGGTATTTTGTGCTCAGCTCCCTTTTCTCTACTCTTGTACTGTTCAGTGGTTGAGAGCACTAACTGATCTTGCAGAGGCCTGGGTTAAGTTAACTCCAGATCTGAAAGGATCTGATGCCTCTGACCTCCTCAGTCACCCGCATTCACATGCACATGCTGATATGCACATTTACATAATTTTTTAAAAAAATCTTTAAAAAAAGAAGAAAAACCAACTAAAAGGGACTAAACCATAAACCACATCAGCCAAGGAACAGGTACATCCTCTTTCTTCTTTAGGTTTCATTTGTCTTTCAAGACCATTACCATAGCTCCTCTGGGTCAGTGAGATGGCTCAGCAAATAAAGATTCTTGCCATCAACCCTGAATTTGATCCCTAGTACCCACATAATGGAAGAAAATGGACTTGGGCAGATTGTCCTCTGACCTCTATATGTACTATGGCATGTGACCCCTACCAAAACATAAATGTAATAAAATAAGATGTTCCTTCTTTAGGGAATTCTTTTCCATTCCCCACAGTTATTATTCCCCAAATATTTTTCCTATAAAATAAATACATGTTCATCAGAGAACATAAAAAGCATCCAATAACAAGGGGAAAAATACCTCTTGTCCAAAAATCACAATGTAGCCAAGGCTAGCCTTGAACTCTCCTCCTCAACTTTCAATTACAGGGATTACAGGAGTATGTTACTACACATAGCTTTATAGTTTGGATCACAAATTTACCCAAAGGCTTGTGTGTTGTTAAAGGCCTTATCCCCAGGGTAGTGCTACTGGATAATGGTGGGATCTTCAAGAGGTAGGGGCTAGCTAGGCCTGGTGGCACAAGCCTCCTAGCTACTCAAGAGTATGAGGCAGAAGGATTCTGAAGTTCAAGGCCAATCTACACAACTTAGTGAAACCCTGTCTCAAACTAAAATTAGGAAGAGAAACTAAGGATGTAGCTCAGTGATAGAATACTTGCCTAGTAAATGTGAAGACCTAGGTTTATTCCCCTGTGGCACTCACCATAAGAGACAGGGTCTAAGGAGAGGTCTTTGGATCATGAGGGATATGTCTTTGAAAAAATCCTGGGAATCTTTCTATTGCTTCCTAGCCATAGGTTAACAGTTGTACTCTGAGGTGCTGCTCACCAATATCCTCAGCAAAGGCCTAAATGCACAGAATCCCTGTAATCATGCACTGTATCCATAAGACCAGAAGCCACAAGAAAGCCTTCTTTCTTTCTCAATAGCGATCTCAGGATCGATCTCAGGTCAGATCTACAGAGGTGCAGACGTGACCAGAGTGCTGTACTTATCTTTTTTTAAACCACTGGCTTCACTGTACAGTGACTGCTTATGGGAGAGCTCCTCCTGAGAAAGTAGTGTTACCTACATCTGCTCTTGCCTTCCCCAAGCCCACCCATGTCCATCCCTAGCATAAGACCTACCCCTTGCAGCTGCTCCAAGTTTACCCAGATGTTTCATTATAAGGCATCTCTGCACACAAGGAACCTGAGCTGTTCATGTTCACACTTAAAGCCATTCAATCTTAACTATAGTTGGCTTTGTTCATTGTCCTAAGTACATATGACATCACCACACTCTTATCTGGAGTGACGGAGGTACTTGTCCTTACCTGCATGCCTCTCATTTTCTGGAACCGTGCAATGGTGTCGCTGAGGGTGTAGACACGGACATGGCCCATATGCAGCTTGCCAGAAGGGTATGGGAACATGGAGAGCAAGTAGAATTTGGGCTTTAATTTCTAGGAAAGAGTAACAAAGGATGACAGAAAGTATTTATTACATATTTTCTGGAAGCTCTGCATGCAATAATATTTTGGTGCTTTACTCTAGGTAGTAATTTAACATTTTAAAAATTCCCTGTTCTCATTATGTGAATTGACAAAAATGTATTAAAACCTCCAAGATTCAAAGGTCCTGGTTTAAGCTAAAGAATGTCCACAATAATTCAGAACAATGTATTAAGGGCTAACTACCTAGGTGTTTTCCAGTTTTCTCCTTTTCAAAGCTTCTCTCCTAAACCAGTTTCTATCTAGGTCTTAAAGGAATGTTTTTCCAGATGAGCATCTAACATTTAGATCCACATTATTCAAGGAGAAGAGGTTGAATTACTCAGAGATCTCCAAAACTAGAACCCCTTCCTCAGCTCCCCATGGCTGCATCCAGGTGAGATCCAGTGCTGATAACAGGGACTCCAAGTACTAGATGGGTCCTGAAGTCTAAGCAGAACACTATGAGTTTCTCTTTCAACAGAAAGGCTTAAGTGGGAAAAAAAAAAAAAAACAGGGAATACGCACTGTTTCCCAGTGGTAACAAACAAGTGACCACAGATCAGAGTCATATGGTTCTCCAACAGCAGCAACATGAAAAACATGGGAAATCTACACATCTGACTATAATGAAGAGAAGGCAGGGAGTCCCGTGAGGTCCCTGCCATTGGGTACCCTCAGTCTTCCACTGGCAAGATGTCAAATGCTGCCAAGTGCTCATGCACATCAGAGGACAAGGGCCCAAAGGAATGGGTCTAGTCATGGAGCTGATTACTTATGAAAGACTTGACATTTTTGGTACTTGTAGAAAGTTCTGCAGTGCTAATGATAGAACTGAGGACCTTATGCCTGTTGGTGAGTCCTGTTATCACTGCACTTCATGCACAGCCCCAGGATTATATGTTAATCATCTTGATATTTACCTCCCTGCCACCCCACAGGACTACAGAAACTCTTGAATGAATGCTTGTTGGCCTACCAAAGACACAGCCATCTACCCAGCAGACTTTACAAATCCTGTCCGGGTAACTGGAGGCTCTTCTAACCGAGCCTCAAATTCTGCCACGGGGCATCTGGGGGAGTGGCAGGTAACCGCTGCTGGTGGTCAGTGAGAATGAACCATCCACTGCCACACTACTGTTAATTTAGGCCTTCTGGCTCTCTCTTTTTGGTCCCTACTTCTCCTAGAGCTTTAGGAGGCACCAAGGCTTTGCCTAAGCACCAAAGTTCTGAATACAGAGAGAAAAACTCATACTCCTTCCTGTACATGTGTGGGTGGTGATGTTTTAAACATTGCTGGCTAGTACTTTCATAACTGATAGTAGACAGAGCCTACTTGTGATAGTTAATACCAACTGTTAACCTGGCAGGTCCTAGAATCACCAAGGGAAGCAAGACTCTGGGCATGTCAGTCAACCTAGGTTAACTAAGGTAGGAAGACTCAAGTTAATTGTGAGTGGTACTGTTCCATGGACTCGAGTCTGGAACGAAAAGAGAGAGAGTAAGAATAGTAGCTGCATTCATCTGTCTCTGCTTGTAACAATATGATCAGCTGCCTTCCCCACGTGGTAGACTGTATTATGAAACGTGAGCCACAATGAGCCTTTCCTCATGTTGTTTCTGCCTGGTATTTGATCACAACAAGAATAACTAATACACAACATTAATTAGGGAAACAGAACTAGAAATCAAATTGCAGCAAAGGCTTTTGGTTTTGGTTTTTGGATACAGGATGTTGCTATGTAGTACGAGATGGCCTCAAACTTGCAATAATCCTCCTGCCTCTGCCTCAAGAGTTCTGGGATTCCAAGTGTACACTGGTGACACATGTTGCCATGTCATGTCCAACTTCTTGCCAAGTTCTTAAACTTCATTGAAGGTTTTAAATCTTTAACAAAATCATAAACAATAGCTAACAACCACCACCAACTCCCACCTCTGCAAAAATGCAAAACACAACTTTTCTTTGTTCTGTCTGTCCTCTAGAAATGACCAAGGTGAAGAGGTGAGCAATACCACCTGGGGAAAGGAACACTTTTTAAAGATTTTCTCAGAATTTGGAGAATACAAAAACATAGCATTCTCAGTAGTACTGGTGGCAATGATTTAAATAAGCAGAGTGGCAGGTAGAGAATGGAGGATCTCAGGGGTGAGGAGGACCTGAGGTACATTCAGAGGCTTCCCTGCTTTTAAGAAGACTAGGTTAGGCTGGTGCTTAGCTCCATGATACAGTACTTGTCTACCTTGTTCAAGCTCATGGGCTTTATCCCTGGCATTGAGGGAAAGAAAAGGCAAGTGACAGAAAATCCTTTTCCCTTGTGAACAAGTTCTTATAAAAGGTACAACAGTTATTTTCTACTGGGTGCAAAAATAAAATTCTCTCCTTTACAGAACCCTTTCTCCTACCTTCAATAGATTAGACCCCACATCTTTTCTCTGGGAATTTTTAGGGCTACAGGAAAAAAAAAACTGTAATCATGTTCTTTGAGAGCTAGGAAAGAAATAAAAATCCTTGACATATATATTTGTGGGTTTGTTTTTGTGTGGGTTTTTCTTTTCTTTTTCTTTTTTTTCCTTTTTTTTTC
>NW_022196906.1:117526087-117528724 GCF_008632895.1 Mastomys coucha | reverse complement strand
AGGCTGGCCTCAGGCCTCTTGAGTGCTGGGTCTTCAAACCTGTACCACACCTGGCCTATTTCTAGTTTTTGACTTTCAAGTTATTATGTAAAACAATTTTCTTCTATTATAATCACCCTATCTTCTTATACTACTTATTATATCATATTAATTAACAATCTTGTCCAAGCATTTTCTACATACAGCATTCTCAGTAGGCTCTCCTGTTTCTATGTTTGTTCAATGAAGAGAAAATTAATGACAAGATCAAATAATCACAGACTAGCACAGCTGACCTCCAACCCTGAGTTCACAGAGACACACACGAACATTTTGTCTTTGCAGAAATACATTCAGCCCACTGCCTGTCCCTGCCTTGTGCTTTTCTGTGTGAATTAAGTCATTTTCCTCTGTGACAATGAAATGAGTTCTATCATCTGGAGGTGGAAAGAGAAGAAATGACAGGAGTTTGTGTTATAATTGAGTAGGAATCTGCCTGAAAGGGAAATTTTCATAATTACATAAAAGTGCAGGAATTCAAGCCTTTAAGAGAAAGTACAAATGCCAGCGATGGGGAGAGGGTGATTTTTAAAAGCTGGCTCCCTATTTCCATCAGACTGTGACTTCTGCATCTGGGGATTGCTCTCTGAAGCTGTAACAGAATCCACACAGGCAGGGCCTCTAGTTCTGACCCTTACTTTGCCATGATCTGTGAGGACTCACTCAGACAAATCCCCATGCCTTCCCAGGCTCAGTCTATTTTCCATTGATGACTGATACAGGGAGTTTGCATAGACCAAGGGCTCTCAAAGGATTGGGCTGGGTCCTAGCTTCTAACTCCCCAGGTAAGGGTAATGACTATTTTCAAGGCTGTTCTGATATTAAATAATTAAACCAATAGAAATGGTACCCAGTACATAATAAAATGCTCACTAAATGGAAGTTGTAGGGATTTTTGTTTGGGGTTTTTATTGTTGTTTGTTTTTTGGTTTTTCATCAAACCATTAGGTGGTTTGATACTTGGCTTCTAAAGACACACTTGGATGGATTTCAAACATAATATCAATGTGAGGTGAATTCTAAAGCTTCATATACACCAGTGTTCAGTCAGGTTCTCAGTCCCAGGTAAAATAGCACATGATTTTATCATCTATCTATCTATCTATCTATCTATCTATCTATCTATCTATCAACACTTCAGTTTAGAAGTCTTCAGTTTGAAAATTCTCTTAATTGGGGTTTTACTGCTGTGACCAGATACCATGACCAATGTAAGCCATATAAAGGACAACATTTAATTTGGGCTGGCTTACAAGTTCAGAGGTTCAGTACATAATCAAGGTGGGAGTATGGTAGCATCCAGGCAGACATGGTGCAGGCAAAACTGAGAGTTTTACATCTTCATCTTAAAGATGCTAAGAGAAGAGGCAGCTAGGCAGCTAGGATGAAGGTCTTACAGCCCACACCACAGTGACACATCTACTCCAACAAGGCTATACCACCCAATAGTGTCAATCCCCAGGCCAAGCATGTATAAACCATCACAAAAATGTTCAGTCACATTTTGTCATTCGATTCTTCAAAACAAACCTGTAAGATAAACAATGTAAGGAACTGAAAGGCCAATTTTTTCTCATAAATTTCTCAACTTTATTTTTTAATGTTCTTTTATTTATTTGATACTATATCTCTCTTAATTTCAGATCTTCTTTCTAAGCAATGCCAAAACTACTTTTCAGCTGATTATAAACAGCTCCCACACTCAGAAGGAATGAGTGTGACTCCAATAAGAGTTAGGAGACAGGAAAAGGCAAGTCCAGTACAGTGTCAGCAGCAGGGACACTCAGCTTCTTGCCTCGGCCCCACCTAACAAATTCCACAAATGTCTTTACTATTCCATTGCTGGTATTACAAAGGGAAAGCCAGTAGGTATAAAAGTCTTCTAGTATTTTCTCTGATCTAGTTATAAAAGGAAGCAGAGAATTTTCCGAAGAAATCAATGGCAGCCAAATGTATCATACAACTACTTTAGGGTAGAGGACTGGGACCAGATGCCAAGGCCCACTGATCTCCTGAGATGCTGAAGGCTGGACCCCCAACTTCAGATCACATCAAAGAGCATGCTGTCTGCTCTCCTCAGACCTTAATGCTCAGGTGGCAGAGCAAGTTGCTGGCCAAGTACACAGCAGATGGGGCACATACTTCATCACACAACCTCCTGACACATCCATAGGCCTCTCTGGTAATCTCACCTATGACCTGTTAGATCCATGAGTTCCATCCTACCATACAAGGGTCAAAAAGGACCCAGCACCTGCTAGTACTTTTGTTTTGTTGTGTTTTCCCTAGTCAAAGCTGCTCCAGAATATCTACTATGGGGCTGTCTGTCACACAGCCAATTACAATATTAACATGGACACATCTACCACACTGGAAAGTGTTTTGCACCCTAACTTTATGTCATCTCCTTTGCTCCTCTCAACAATCGTCCTGGGAACCAAGTGAATGCTATTACCACCCTCCATTTTAGGTGAGAAAAGGAAAGCACTCAAAAGATAGTTACATGGATGGATAGATGGATGGATGGATGGATGGATGGATGGATGGATGGATAGATGGATGGATGGATAGATAGATAGATAGATAGATAGATAGATA
>NW_022196906.1:117514022-117526055 GCF_008632895.1 Mastomys coucha | reverse complement strand
TAGATAGATAGATGGATAGATGGATAGATGGATAGATGGATAGATGGATAGATGGATGGATGGATGGACGGACGGATGGACGGACGGACGGACGGACGGACAGACGGACGGACAGACAGACAGATGGATAGATGGATAGATAGATAGAAGATAAAATCATATGCTATTTTACCTGGGAC
The DNA here is from genome assembly GCF_008632895.1 of Mastomys coucha. Classification (NCBI taxonomy): domain Eukaryota; kingdom Metazoa; phylum Chordata; class Mammalia; order Rodentia; family Muridae; genus Mastomys; species Mastomys coucha. Next base: position 117,525,876 of record NW_022196906.1, on the reverse strand, counting down.
TGAGAACCTGACTGAACACTGGTGTATATGAAGCTTTAGAATTCACCTCACATTGATATTATGTTTGAAATCCATCCAAGTGTGTCTTTAGAAGCCAAGTATCTTGCCACTATCATCAAACCACCATTAAAAAAAAACAAAAAAAATAAATAAAAAACAAACAACAAAAAAGCCCCACAACTTCCATTTAGTAAGCATTTTATCATGTACAGGGTACATGATAAAGAAAGACTCATTCAACTATTTGGTTTAAGGCCACACATCTAATAACTTATCCTAAACCAAGCAGTTTGAGCCCAGAGTCCTTAGCTCCTCTTCTCTACTACTATGGTTTGAATGTGCAGTATCCCCATAGGACCATGTGACTGTCAATGTCCCCATAGGACCATGTGTATGTGCAGTGTCTCCACAGGACCATATGTATGTGCAATGTCTCCACAGGACCATGTTATGTGCAATGTCCCCACAGGACCATGTGTATGTGCAGTATCCCCATAGACCCATGTGTATGTGCAGTGTCCCCATAGGCCCATGTGTATGTGCAGTGTCCCCATAGGCCCATGTGTATGTGCAGTGTCCCCATAGACCCATGTGTATGTGCAGTGTCCCCATAGACCCATGTGTATGTGCAGTGTCCCCATAGACCCATGTGTATGTGCAATGTCTCCACAGGACCATGTTATGTGCAATGTCCCCACAGGACCATGTGTATGTGCAGTGTCCCCATAGACCCATGTGTATGTGCAGTGTCCCCATAGACCCGTGTGTATGTGCAGTGTCCCATAGGCCCGTGTGTATGTGCAGTGTCCCCATAGGCCCGTGTGTATGTGCAGTGTCCCCATAGGCCCGTGTGTATGTGCAGTGTCCCCATAGGCCCGTGTGTATGTGCAGTGTCCCCATAGGCCCGTGTGTATGTGCAGTGTCCCCATAGGCCCGTGTGTATGTGCAGTGTCCCCATAGGCCCATGTGTATGTGCAGTGTCCCCATAGGACCATGTGTTTGCACACTTGGACCCAGCTGGTGGTGCCATTTGGGAAGGTTGTGGATGCTTTAAGAGGTAGAGCTTTGCTGAAGTTGAGGTTCTAGAGCCCAGCTCCATTTCCAGTCTATTCTCTGCTCCCTAAATGCAGATGCAATGTGACCAGCCACCTCACATTCTCGACAGTCTGCCATCCCTTAGCTGACATGCCATGATGGAATTCATCCCCTCAAACTGTAAACCACGAAAACTCTTCCTCCCTTTGGATGCTGCTTATCAGGTGTTTGGCATCTGCCCTCTTAGGGTACTCACATCTTCCTCTGAGATTCTGGACACCTGCTCCTTTATCTGTTGGTGCCACCACTTCTCCACATCCTTTCTTGTCTGCAGTGTGTACTCTTTCGTCCACTTCCCAGTGGCACTGTAGATACTTCTGGAACATCCTGGAATTAGTCTTTCCCACAGGATGACAGGTGGTCCACTAACTAGCTGTCTTTTCAGAGGAGAGACATAAACACTCAGCCTCTGACAAGCGGATGCCATTCTTCAGGAGAGAAGACCCTAGAAAAGAGGGCACAGGAATATGATATTCACCACCCAGAACCTCTCAAGATTGGTCTTTCTGATTGACACAGCTCAGCAGTTACTGCCTGCTCACATGATTTCTCTTCTTCCTTTGGTAATCATTTCCTAACAGAACATTTTAGAAGTTCTATTGAATTAGATACAAACATTTTATTAGAAAATATAAAGGTGGGCTGGAGAGATGGCTCAGCAGTTAAAAGCGCTGACTGCTCTTCTAGAGGTCGAGTTTAATTCCCAGCAACCATATGGTGACTCGAAACCATCTATAATGGGATCTGATGCTCTCTTCTGAAGACAATGACATTGTCTGAAGACAATGACAGTGTACTCACACATATAAAATAAATAAATCTTTTAAAAAAGAAAAAAAAAAACATAAAGGTAATCCATGCCCTAAACGCCAAATATATAAAACCCTAACAGAAAAAAGGGAAGCCACCAAAAGGCCAGTTACTACATATCCTTCCACAGCATAGGAGCTACTGTCTGAACTCCAGAAGAACTCTAAGCACATCTTGACTTAGCTGTGTGCTCAAATACCAGAAGGCATCTGAACACAGGTCTCCCAGAAGGACCAGAAATTCTGAAAAAATTAACATTTTTCATATATATATTTGTGCGTATGCATGTGTGTATTATGAGTTCAACATACCCTTACAGACTAAGCCAAGAAATAACCATTAGTTACAAAACTACATATTCATTTGTTTCTTCATTTGCCAAATACTTATTGAATATTAGGTCCACACACTGTTCCAAGCACTACAGACATAACAAAGGAATCCCAGGCTGAGTGTGTAAGACACAGAGCATATGTGTACCATGTGCAAAGAGCTGGGATCTATCCCTAGCAAAGAAAAAATAAAGGACAAAGTGCCTTCTTTCACAGCGACTATATACACAGAGAAGCAGGCAAGACACAGATGAACCTATGGTATAGCGTGCACTGGTTCTGTTATAGAACTCTTTGGATTATAACACTGTGCAGTGGTCCAGCAGGATCACCTGAGATTCAAATCTTAATTCATATATTTCCCTGGTTCCCTCCTTAGGTGAATGGCAGAAATAGCCTTGATGAAGAATTTCCCTGCTTTATCCCTTTTAAGGGGCTGAGGTGAGATTTCATCAAATGTTTAGGATGTGGTACTATATAAACACCCTAAACTTCCTGCCTCACTGCATAACAGCAATGGAGAGGTAAAAAAGACAAGAGAGACATGAGAAAACCTGGCATTCTAAACTGGTATTAATCATCTGATTCTTTCTAAATCTTTTCCATATCTACCGGGGTTTAGCACATTACTTACATGAAGGCACTGAATCAAAGGTTGCCAGGAGGGTTACCTCAGGCTCTAAAAGAGGAGTGCACACTCACAGAACATGGAACTGTGGCACTTGCTGCCATAGGTTGGCCTGCACAAGTTCTTGACATACCACGTCTCACTATTTTTAACATCTCTTACTCTTTTAGGACTAAAATAAGTGACAGACAGGGAGGAAGGGAAATTCTCCTATCAGTTGGGTTTGGATATTTTAAAGTAGGTCAATATGACTATATAGGAAATAGAATGAACTACATGAAGCTAGCTATCAGCAATTCTATATGACCAACTTTATATAAGGAAGGCAATTTATTTTTTTTTTTAGGGCTTAGACTTGTATATTATTAGAACTATCTATGTGAGTCAGGGATTTTATGGTTTTCTTACTAAGTGAACATTCTGAAACCATGATAGGCCAAAGATGATTAGCAGAAGGCACCTAGACAGATATCTGACATTTCTTTCCTAGATGGCACACAAGGAGAGTATTCTGGACTACTCTGTTTCATAAATAAATAGTAATAGGAAAATAAAATACAAATAGACCTGAACTGCTGTTTGGGACTTGTTCCCCATCATGATGGGTAAAGTGCCAATGAGCAATCATCTACAGGAGCAATATGAATGCACGGTAACACTCGCTGCTGGCTGAACACGATGCTTTACATTACACCAGGCTCTCTAATGACTTCTCCTTTGCTTAAACCAATGAACTAAAAAAACATTAAAACACATCTAAGTATATACAAGAATTTATAGCTCATGATAAGCTGGTAGATGGTTCAGCTGCTAAAGGCTCCTGCCACCAAGCCTCACAACCCAAGTTTGATCCCTAAAACCAAACGGTGGGAAGGTACGTCCACTGACCGTTGTATGCAGCCATGGCAGCTGTGCCCTCAAATAAATAAATAATGCAATTAAAGCTCATAAAGAAAAACACATGCAGATTAGAAAGTAATAGGGAGCTGTCTCCGTGGCTCAGGTGGCTCAGTGGGCAAAGTGTTTGCTACATAAGCATGAAGATCTACATTCAGATTCCCAGCAAACACATACAAAGCTCTACACATATGGTGGCACTGTGTTTGTATCCTCAGCACTAGAGGGTGGGGCTTGTGGAAACACGAAGACCCTTGGAGCTTGCTGACCAGCTAAGTTAGCCAATTACTGAGCTTCAGTTTCAGTGAGAGACCCTGTCACAAAAACTAATGTAGAGAGAGATAAAAGACATCTAACACTGGGGAGCTGAAGAGATGGCTTATTTTACAAGAGTACTACATCTCCTACAGAGCACTCACAGGGCAGCTCAAACAATCTATACCTCCAGTTTAAGGGATCTTATGTCTCCTGACCTCCAAGGGTTTCTACACACATATGATATACAAACAAACCCTCAGGTACATACAAATACACATAAAATTAATTAATTAGTACACATAAAATTAATTAAATAAATATAATTTTTAAACACCAAACACTGACCTCTGGGCTTCACATGTGTGTACTTATGTATCCACATACATACATCCAAATAAAAATAAAAATAACAGGATATCACTATATAGCTCAGGCTGGCCTCTAATTTTCTGTTCTTTTGCCTCAGCCTCCTCAGAGCTGGGATTACATGTGCACCACCACAGCTCTAAAAATGATTGATTGTTCAATGTATTTAAGAAAATTTTAGAGCTCCAACACAAACCATAAACTGGCATAAATCCCATTGTTTTGGAGGGATGTGGGGATTTGAGACAGGGTTTCATCTATCTCAGGCTGTCCTTGAACTAGCATTGCAGAATAGAATAACCTTGAATTCCTAATCTGCTTCTGCCTCCCAGATGTCAGGCTTATAGGCACCATACACTATCAAACTTAGCTAATAAGAATTTTTTTAAGTACCACAATTAGTCAGTCTTACTCCAAAACCATATGAAACATGCTGGTCATCTCAGCACTAAGGAGGATCTTAAGTCCAAGGCCAGCCTGAGCTACACAGCTAAGTGAGACCCTGCCTTAAAGAAAAGAAAGAAAAAATATGAACAAATTGCTAACAAGCAAACAATTTGCTGAAGGAAATCATTTGCCAAAAAGCTACAATGACAAAAGGCTATACAACCCCATAAAGAGTTTACATATGAGGAAAGAACCCCAAAAACATGCTTAAAATAGGCAAAGGTATAGGCATGGAAGTATAACTCAGTGGTAGAACACTTGCTTCACAAGACCAAAACCCTAGATTCAATCCACAGCACCAGAAAAGTGGGAATTGGTGCCCCAAGAGGACAAAAGCTAAGAAACGTGAAAAAAAAAAATCAACTTTACAACTAATCAAAGAGATAAAAACAATTAAATATCTTGCTTATAGTTTTAATGAAAATAATTATGTGTATTCACTATTGGTAGATATAAATTGAGAACACGTCTCTGAATTTGGCAATGTATGTATGCCAGGGGAGTTAAGAAACTGTGATGTCTCACACCTGGAATGTCAGTAGCTTGAGAGGCTAAGATAGGACGACTGTCAAGAGTTCCAGTTCCGGGTGGTGGTGGCGCATGCCTTTAATCACTTGGGAGGCAGAGGCAGGCAGATTTCTAGGTTTGAGGCCAGACTGGTCTACAGAGTGAGTTCCAGGACAGCCAGGGCTACACAGAGAAACCCTGTCTCAAAAAAACAAAACAAAACAAAAAATAGTTCCAGTACAACTTGGGCTACCATGAGTTGTAGGGAAGCTTGGGCTATACAGCGAAATTCTGTCTTTAAATAAACAAAGAAAGGGCAGGAAAGATGGCACAGCAGTTAAGAGAGCATACTGCTCTTGCACTGGATCCCGGTTTGATTCCCAGCACTCACAGTGGGTGACTCACAACTGCCTATTCCAGCTTTAGAAAGATCTGATACCTCTGGCCTACATGGGCACCCACACTCTCATGAGTGCTTGAGAGAGAGCGCGAACACACACACAATTAAAAATAAGTCTTAACAACAGATATGTTAAGAAAATCCAAGGACTAGATATATAAAACAGATGTTCAGTACATCAATTCAATCCCCAGCACCAAAAACAAAACAAAACAAAACAAATAAATACTATAAAACGTGGGGCCTAGGGATATAGCTTGGTGCTAGAGTAATTCCCTGACACTGCTTTAGGCCATTCGTTCCATCCTGAGCAATGTAAAAAATAAATAAAAATAAACCCCAAACTCTTAGGCATGGGTCCAAGACCACCCTCAGACTCTGTCCACTAGGGGAATATACTAAGAAGCTGTGCTCATACCTAGGAATCTACAGAACTTTTAGATTTCAACCATCGTCTGTTCTTTTACTTACTAGGCACAGCTCTGGGCCATTTCAAGTACCTCTCCATGGAAGTCCTAATAGGCATTGCCTCTTCCTGGCATCAAAAGTAGACATTTTAGCAGAGGGTGGTGTGGATACAAACAAAACGAGTAAGTAAACACACACCTCACCAAAACAATCACATCTTACAAAAACACAAATGTCAATAAACATGTCTTGTAAAACACTAATGTTAAAAGGCACACGCTACTTCTAATTTCCTGCAGGATCTCAGGCAAGTTATTTCGTCTCTAGAACTCCACCTTCTCTGTAAGCTGTGAGCCTGTAAGATCCAGAAGACTTCTGAAGACCTGCAGGTCCTAATTAATACTGTGGGTCCCCCAAAGATGTACTATTGATGGTCCTTTTCTGGGTCCAAACCCCCTACCCCGAAGCGAAGATACAGGCACCCGGGGGAGACCTGGAGTAGAGGAGAATTCGAATACAAAACCACGTGAAGACGTGCGTTCTACGAGCAAGAGTCCGGAGTCCACGGCTGAAAGAGTCTATGAACTAGAATCTCGGAGCTTTCCCCAGTTTGGAAAACTGCAAGGTCCCGGGTCTCTCGGGCCTGTCCGCACCTTCAACTCCTGGGGCTAAGCGGGGCCTGTCTCTCGTCTTCCTCAGCCCCAGTAGGGGCTTTCTGCGCACAGGCTCTGGCCAGCTGCTACCTTCTGCCTCGTTCCCCAAGCATTACACGAACAAGACCCAGACAGTCACTATGGGCGCCGCCATGTTGGCAAAACAACAACTTTATCGGAAGCGGAGACCGCGGACACAGACAGGAGAGGCGGAGCCAAGGGGGAATGGCAAGGTGCCTGAGAGAGGGCGCTGACTCCGCCCCCAGGCTGTTCTCGCCCGGGGCTGGCCCCGCCCAAGCCGCGCCCTCTAAGCCTGCTCTCTATACTTGAACAAATTCTACTTACCTGGATGTAAAGGTCTTACAATTAGAACAGAAACGGGGGAGATGCTAAAGGATGAAGTGACAGGTAGATAAAAGAGCTCTGGGGTGGTTCAAGGCCAGGATTTGAATCTCAGAGCCACAAGAAACAGCCTACTGAGCTGGTTTGTCTGACTTTTTGTTCCATTATAGGCCTGGTGAGGGTTGAAGCACTTTTTGTCCACTATATCAGATGATCTTCTAACCCCAGGAGGAGAATTACCTAGCCCGGAGTAGAGTAGGAACAAAATGTACTGACAGGAAAACAAGCTGTCTGACCACCTTCCTTACGGAGTTAATGTGCCCCATCGCCCAGCACGCACTAAATGGAGCAAGAGCTTCTTGCCTGTAATAAATCAAGGAATTGCAAAGGAACAATGGTGTAATTACACTCTATCTTTTAAAGGAAGAATCTTTAAGGGCACATGTGAGTAGTCCAGCATACTGAGATTTGCTAATAGTGCAAAATGGTTGATATCCAGTAACAGCAAAAAACAATGTCTGAGTGCCATCTCTTCCTACAGGGCTGATATCAATTGTAGCTTCACAGACAGTGAATCCATCCAGTCACTGCATAGTCTCCATCTTAGTTTCTGTTCTTACATGGGTTAATGCAGCCCATAAAGAGGCCAGCAGGGGTGTACACTCCTACAGAATAATACTTCATTCTATGTGCCACCCAGGAAACAGGAAGCTTTTGTCCATTTCCAAGACTTCAACCACAACAGTTTTCTGATAATTTCAAGCTCAAAATACATGTTGTTCTAGACTAGCATCAAACCTCACCTGGAAACCAGTTCTGTGCCCCCAATGCCCTGCTATATTTTGCACTAGGTTTCCACTGCACTAGCTTCCCACGCCCTACCTTGAAGTGTCCTCCTTCAATTCCAGCTGACTCTCCTCACACTCTCTCCCTCTCCACAACTATCCTACCCCCCCCCCCCGTAGGTTCCTATGTCTCCCCGGACTCCTTCTCTTTACATAGCCTCTCTGTTTCTATGTATTGTAGCTTGATTATCATTTACTTAATGGCTAAAATCCCTTTATAAGTAAATACATACCATATTCATCTTTCAGGTTCTGGGTTACATCACTCAGGGTGATTTTTTTTCTAGATCCATCCATTTGCCTGCAAATTTCATGATGTCATTTTTTTTTAACAGCAAAGTAATACTCCATTGTGAAAATACACTACATTTTCTTTATCCATTCTTCTGTTGAGGGACCTACGGATTGTTTACAGTTTCTGGCTATTATGAATAAACCAACAATGAACATGGCTGAGCAAGTGTCCTTGAGGTAGGATAGAACATGCTTTGACTATATGTCCAAGAGGGTTACATCTGGGTCTTGGGGTAGATGGATTCCCAGTTTTCTGAGGAATCAGCATATTGATTTCCATAGTAGCTATACAAGTTTGAACTCCGGTAATCAATGAAGGAGGGTTCCCCTTGTTCCACATTCTGGCCAACGTGAACTGTCACTTGTGTTATTGATCTTAGCCATTCAGAAAGGTATAAGATGGAAGTAGTTTTGATTTTGCATTTCCCTGATGGCTCAGAATGTAGAACATTTCCTTAAGAGTTTCTCAGCCATTTTTGACTATTTTATTGAGAACTCTGTTTAGATCTGTACCTCATTCTTGAATTGGATTGTTGGATTTTTGGTTCATTTGTTTGATTGTTTGTTTGTTTTGATATCTAGTTTCTTGGGTTCTTTATATATTTTGGATATTAGTCCTCTATCATATGTGGAGTAGTAAAAATCTTTTCCCATTCTGTGGGCTGCTATTTTGTTCAATTGATAGTATCCTTTGTTTTACAGAAGGTTTTCAGTTTCATGAGGTCCGATTTATTATTTGTTGATCTTAGTGACTGCACTATTGGTGTTCTGTTCAGAAAGTCATCTACTATACCAAGGCATTCAAGGCTATTCTCCACTCTCTTCTCTATCAGGTTCAATGTATCTGGTTTTATGTTGAGATATTTGATCCACTTGGACTTGAGTTTTATACAGGGTGATACATATGGATATATTTGCATTCTTCTACATGCAGATATCCAGTTTGACCAGCACCATTTGTTTAAGATGCTATCTTTTTCCATTGTGTATTTCTGGCTTCTTTATAAAAGAAATCAGGTGTCCATAAGTGTATGAATTTATGTCTGGATATTCAACTTGATTCCATTGATCAACATGTCTGTTTACATGCCTTGAAATTTAGTATGGTGGGGCATTCAGCAGTTCTTTTATTGTTCAGGATTGTCTTAGCTATCCTGAATTTTTTTGTTTATTTGTTTGTTTGTTTTCTATATGAATTTGAGAATTGTACTTTCAATGTCTGTAAAGAATTGTGTCGGAATTTGATAGGGATTGCTTTTGGTAGGATGGCCATTTTTACTATGTTAATCCTAACAATCCTTGAGCACAGGAAATCTTTCCATGTTCTGATTATCTTTCTCCAAAGAATTGAAGTTTTTATCATACAAGTCTTTTACTTGCTTAGTTAGAGTTACCCCAAGGTATTTTATATTATTTGAGGCTATTGTGAGAGATGTTGCTTCCCTGACTTCCTTCCTAATTCATTTTTTTCATTTATATATGGAAGAACTACTGACTATTTTCAAGTTAATCTTGCTTCCAGCCACTTTGCTGAAAGTGTTTATCAGCTGTAGGGGGTTTCCTGGTGAATTTTTTAAGGTCACTTACATATACTGCTGGGAAAAAAAGTATTTTCAAATAATTATACTTAGACTTGTTCATTTCCAAATTGTGTCCCCCGATCTCTTTCAGTTGTCTTATTGCTCTATGTAAAACTTTGAGTCCTGTATTAAAAAGATATGGAGAGCATGGACACCTTTGTCTTGTTCCTGATTTTAGTGGAATTGCATTGAGTATATCTTCATTTCACTTGCTGTTGGCTATCAGCTTGTTGTATATTACCTTAATTATGTTCAGGTTTGTCCCTTGTATCCCTGATATTTCCAAGACATTTAACATGACGGGGTATTAGATTTGGTCAAAGGTCTTTCCTGCATCTAATGAGATGATCATGTGGGGTTTTTCCTTTGTTTGTTTATAGTAGATTTTATTTACTGATTTTTGTATGTTGAACCATCCAAGCATCTCTAAGACAAAGCCTATTTGATCATGGTAGATGCTATTTTTTATTTGTTTCTGGATTCAGTTTGAAAGTATTTTATTTAGTATTCTTGTTCATCTATGTTCATAACATAGGGAAATTGGTCTGTAAATCTTTCTTTGTTGAATCTTTATGTGTCATTTGGATGGCAGGGTAACTGTAACTTCATAAAATGAATTGGTCAATGTTCTTCTATTTCTATTTTGTGGAACAATTTGAGGAGCATTGGCATTAACTCTTTGAAAGTCAAGTATAATTCTGCACTAAAACCATCTGGCCCTGAACCTTTTTTGGTTGCGAGCCTTTTAATGTCTGCTTCTATTTCACCAGGGTTATAGGTCTATTTAAATTGTTTCTCAGATCTTGATTTAACTTAGGTTAAGGGTATCTATTAAGAAAAGAATCCATTTCTTTTATATTTTCCAATTTGGTAGAGTACAGGTTTTTTAAAGTAGATATAATTCTCTGGATCTACTCTGTGTCTGTTTTTATATCATCTTTTCATTTCTGATTTTATTAATTTGGATATTATTTTTCTGATTTTTAGTTAGTTAGGATAAGGATTTATCTTGTTGATTTTCTCAAAGAACCAACTCTTCCTTTCATTGATTCTTTGTACTGTTCTCTTTGTTTCTATTTTATTGATTTCAACCCTCAGTTGCTTGCCTTCTACTTTTTTTGGGTGTGCAGTAAAGTTTCTAGTATGAGATCTCTCCAGTCTTTTCATGGAGATACCTAGTGCTATGGACTTTCCTTTTAACACTATTTGCATTGTGTCCCATAAGTTTGGGAATGTTGTGCCTCCATTTTCACTGAATTCTGTAAAGTCTTCAATTTCTTTATTTCTGCTGTGACCCATTTTTCATTCAGTAAAGAGTTGTCCAGTTTCCAAAGGTTGTAAGCTTTCTGTTGCTATTTTGTTGTTGATAGTCTGATAAGATGCAAGGGGTATTTTAATTTTCGTGTATCTATTGAAACTTGCTTTGTGTCTAAATATGGGGTCAGTTTTGGAGAGTGTTCCGTGAGGTTCAGAGTAGAAAGGTATATTCTTCAGTGTTGGAGTGAAAAGTTCTGTAAATATGTTAGGTCCATTTGGTTTATAATGTCTGTTAGGTTCAGTATTTCTCTGTTTAGTTTTAGCCTGAATGATCTGTTCATTGGTGAGAATAGGGTATTGAAGTCTGCTACTATGGTTGTGTAAGGGTCAATATGTGAGTTAATCTGTAGTAATATTTCTTTTACATACTGGAGTGCCCTTGTGTTTGGGGCATAATTGTTAAGAATTGAAACGTCATCTTAGTGGATTTTTCCTTTTGTGAGTATGCAGTACCCTTCCCTGTATCTTTTGATTAGTTTTGATTTGAAGTCTGTTTTGTTAGATATTAAAATAGCTACACCAGCTTGTTTCTTAAGTCCATTTACTTAGAAAATCATTTTCTACCCTTTACTCTGAGGCAATGTCAATCTTTGATCTTGAAGTGTATTTTTTTATCAATTCTTTATTTACATGTCATACAATATCTCCTTTCCTAGTTTCCCCTACCAAAAAAAA
>NW_022196906.1:117482143-117513375 GCF_008632895.1 Mastomys coucha | reverse complement strand
GTCCACATTTTGGTCTTCCTTCTTCTTGAGTTTCTTGTGGTTTATGGATTGTACTTCGTGTATTCCAATCTTCTGTGCTAATATCCACTTATCAGAAACTGCATACCATGTGTGATCTTTTGTGATTGGGTTACCTCACTCAGGATGATATTCTCCAGATCCATCGATTTCTCTAAGAATTTCATAAATTCATTGTTTTTAATAGCTGAATAGTACTCCATTGTGTAGATGTACCACAATTTCTGTATCCATTCCTCTGTTGAGGGACATCTGGGTTGTTTCCAGGTTCTGGCTATTATAAATAAGGCTGCTACGAACATGGTGGAGCATGTGTCCTTATTACATGTTGGAGCATCTTCTGGGTTTATGCCCAGGAGTGGTATAGCTGGGTCTTCTGGTAGAACTATGTCCAATTTCCGGAGGAACTGCCAAACTGATTTCCAGAGTGGTTGTACGAGTTTGCAATTCCACCAGCAATGAAGGAGTGTTCCTCTTTCTCTACAACCTCTACAGCATCTGCTGTCACCTGAGCTTATTATCCTAGCCATTCTGATTGGTGTGAGGTGGAATCTCAGGGTTGTTTTGATTTTCATTTCCCTGATGACTAAGGATGTTGAACATTTTTAGGTGCTTCTCAGCCATTCAGTATTCGTGAGTTGAAAACTCTTTGTTTAGCTCTGTACCCCATTTTTTAAAAGGGTTATTTGTCTCTCTGGAGTCTAAGTTCTTGAGTTCTTTGTATATATTGGATATTAGCCCTCTATCAGATACAGGATCGGTAAAGATCTTTTCCCAATTTGTTGGTTGCCGTTTTGTCCTATTGACAGTGTCTTTTGCCTTACCGAAGCTTTGCAACTTTATGTGGTCCCATTTGTCAATTCTTGATCTTAGAACATAAGCTATTGGTGTTCTGTTCAGGAAATTTCCCCTGTGCCTATGTGCTCGAGACTCTTCCATACTTTCTTTTCTATTAGTTTCAATGCATCTGGTTTGATGTAGAGGTCCTTCATCCACTTGGACTTGAGCTTTGTATAAGGAGATAGTAATGGATCAATTTGCATTCTTCTACATACTAACCGCCAGTTGAGCCAGCACCATTTGTTGAAAATGCTGTCTTTTTTCCACTTTATGGTTTTAGCTCCTTTGTCAAAGATCAAGGGGCCATAGGTGTGTGGGTTCATTTCTGAATCTTCAATTCTATTCCATTGATCTACTTCCCTATCACTGTACCAATACCATGCAGTTTTTATCACAATTGCTCTGTAGTACAGCTTAAGGTCCAGGATGGTGATTCCACCAGAGGTTCCTTTATTGTTGAGAATAGTTTTCCCTATTTTAGGTTTTTTGTTATTCCAGATGAATTTGCAAATTGCTCTTTCTAAGTCTATGAAGAATTGAGTTGGAATTTTGATGGGGATTGCATTGAATCTGTAGATTGCCTTAGGCAAGATGGCCATTTTTACTATATTAATCCTGCCAATCCACAAGCATGGGAGATCTTTCCATCTTCTGAGATCTTCAATTTCCTTCTTCAGAGACTTGAAGTTCTTGTCAAACAGATCTTTTAGTTGCTTAGTTAGAGTCACACCAAGATATTTTATATTATTTGTGACTATTCTGAAGGGTGTTGTTTCCTTAATTTCTTTCTCAGCCAGTTTATCCTTTGTGTAGAGGAAGGCAACTGATTTGCTTGAGTTAATTTTATATCCAGCTACTATGCTGAAGTTGTTTATCAGGTTTAGGATTTCTCTGGTGGAATTTTTGGGGTCATTTAAGTATACTATCATATCATCAGCAAATAGTGATAATTTGAGTTCTTCCTTTCCAATTCATATCCCTTTGATCTCCTTTTGTTGTCTAATTGCTCTGGCTAGTACTTCAAGTACAATATTGAATAGGTAGGGAGAGAGTGGGCAGCCTTGTCTAGTCCCTGATTTTAGTGGGATTGCTTCAAATTTCTCTCCATTTAGTTTAATGTGGGCTACTGGTTTTGTGTATATTGCTTTTATATATTTAAGTATGGGCCTTGAATTCCTGAGCTTTCTAAGACTTTTATCATGAAAGAATGTTGGATTTTGTCAAATGCTTTCTCAGCATCTAATAAGATGATCATATGTTTTTTTTCTTTGAGTTTGTTTATATATTAAATTATGTTGATGGATTTCCATATATTGAACCATCCCTACAGCCCTGGGATGACGCCTACTTGATCATGATGGATGATCATTTTGATGTGTTCTTTGATTCGGTTTGCAAGAATTTTATTGAGTATTTTTGCATCAATATTCATAAGGGAAATTGGTCTGAATTTTTCTTTCTTTTTTAGGTCTTCGTGTGGTTTAGGTATAAGAGTAATTGTGGCTTCATAGAACGAATTGTGTAGAGTACCTTCTGTTTCTATTTTGTGGAATAGTTTGAGGAGTACTAGTATTAGGTCTTCTTTGAAGGTTTGATAAAACTCTGCACTAAACTCATCTGGTCCTGGGCTTTTTTTTGTTTGGGAGACTATTAATGACTGTTTCTATTTCATTAGCAGATATGGAATTGTTTAGATCATTTATCTGATCTTGATTTAACTTTGGTACCTGGTATCTGTCTAGAAAATTGTCCATTTTATCCAGCTTTTCCAGTTTTGTTGAGTATAGGCTTTTGTAGTAGAAACTCATGATTTTTTTTGGATTTCCTCAGTGCCTGTTGCTATGTCTCCCTTTTCATTTCTGATCTTGCCCTCTAGTTAGACTGGCTAAGGGTTTATCTTTTTTGCTGATTTTCTCAAAGAACCAGCTCCTAGTTTGGTTGATTCTTTGTATAGTTCTTTTTGTTTGTATTTGCTTGATTTCAGCCCTTAGTTTATTTTCTGCCTTTGACTCCTCTTGGGTGAATTTGCTTCTTTTTGTTCTAGAGCTTTCAGATGTGCTGTCAAATTGCTGGTGTATGCTCTCTCCAGTTTCTTTTTGGAGGCACTTAAAGCTATGAGTTTTCCTCTTAGTACTGCTTTCATTGTGTCCCATAAGTTGGGGGTATGTTGTGGCTTCATTTTTATTAAACTCTAGAAAGTCTTTAATTTCTTTCTTTATTTCTTCCTTGACCAAATTATCATTGAGTAGAGTGTTGTTAAGCTTCCACATGTATGTGGGTTTTCTATTGTTAATGTTGTTATTGAGGAGCAGCCTTAGTCCATAGTGATCTAATAGGATACAAGGAATTATTTCAATCTTCTTGTATCTGTTGAGGCCTGATTTGTGACCAATTATATGGTCAATTTTGGAGGAGGTGCCATGAAGTGCTGAGAAGAAGGTATATCCTTTCGTTTTAGGATAAAAAGTTCTATAGATATTTGTTAACTCCATCTGTTTAATAACTTCTGTTAGTCTCACTGTGTCTTTGTTTAGTTTCTGTTTCCATGATCTGTCCAATGCAGAGAGTGGGGAGTTGAAATCTACCACTATTATTGTGTGTGGTGCAATGTGTACTTTGAGCTTTAGTAAAGTTTCTTTTATGAATGTAGATGTCCTTGCATTTGGAGCATAGAGGTTCAGAATTGAGAGTTCATCTTGGTAGATCATACCTTTGATGAGTATGAAGTGTCCCTCCTTATCTTTTTTGATCACTTTAGGGTGAAAATTGATTTTATTCAATATTAGAATGGCTACTCCAGGTTTTTTCTTGGAACCATTGGCTTGGCAAATTGTTTTCCATCCTTTTAGGCTGAGGTAGTGTCTGTCTTTGTCACTGAGGTGAGTTTTCTGTATGCAACAAAATGTTGGTTCCTGTTTATGTCCCCAATCTGATAGTCTATGTCTTTTTATCAGGGAATTGAGTCCATTGATATTAATAGCTATTAAGGAAAAGTAATTGTTGCTTCCTGTTATTTTGGTTGTTAGAGTTGGAATTCCATTCATGTGGCTATCTTCTTTTAGTTTTGTTGGAAGATTACATTTTTGTTTTTCAGGGATGTAGTTCCCCTCCTTGGTGTTGCAGTTTTCCTTTTATTACCCTTTGAAGGGCTGGATTTGTGGAAATATATTGTGTGAATTTGGTTTTGTCATGGAATACTTTGGTTTCCCCATATACGGTAATTGAGAGTTTTGCTGGGTATAGCAGTCTTTGCTGGCATTTGTGTTCTCTTAGGGTCTATGACATCAACCCAGGATCTTCTGGCTTTCATACTCTCTGGCGAGAAGTCTGGTGTAATTCTGATAGGTCTGCCTTTATATGTTATTTGACCTTTTTTCCTCACTGCTTTTTGTTTGCTTGTTTTTGTTTTATTGGTTTTTTTGGTTTTTCAAGACAAGGTTTCTCTGTATAGCCCTGGCTGTCCAGGATGGCCTTGAACTCAGAAATCCACCTGTCTCTACCTGTCAAGCGCTGGGATTAAAGGTGTGCGCTACCACTTCTTGGCTCCCTCACCGCTTTTAATATTCTTTCTTTGTTTTGTGCATTTGGTATTTTGACTATTATGTGGTGGGAGGAATTTTTTCTTTTGGTCCAGTCTATTTGGAGTTCTATAGGCTTCTTGTATGTTCATGGGCATCACTTTCTTTAGGTTAGAGAAGTTTTCTTCTATAATTTTGTTGAAGGTATTTACTGGCCCTTTAAGTTGGAGGTCTTCATTCTCTTCTATACCTATTATTCTTAGGTTTGGTCTTCTCATTGTGTCCTGGATTTCCTGGATGTTTTGGGTCAGGAACTTTTTGCATTTTGTGTTTTCTTTGACTGTTGTGTCAATGTTTTCTATGGTATCTTCTGCCCCTGAGATTCTCTCTTCTGTCTCTTGTATTCTGTTGGTGATGCTTGCATCTATGTTTCCTGACTTCTTTCCTAAGATTTCTATCTCCAGAGTTGTCTCTTTTTGTGATTTTTTAACTGTTTCTACTTCCATTTTTAGATCCTGGATGGTTTTGTTCAATTCCTTCACCTGTTTGGTTGTACTTTTCTGTAATTCCTTAAGGGATTTTTGTGTTTCCTCTTTAAGGGCTTCTAGTTGTTTATTCGTAATCTTCTGTAATTCTTTAAGGAATTTTTTTTTTGTTTCCTCTTTAATGGCTTGTACCTCTTTAATCTGTGTTCTCCTGTATTTCTTTAAGGGAGTTATTCATGTCCTTCTTAAATTCCCCTATCACCATCATCAGATATGATTTTATATCCAAATCTTGCTTTTCCAGTGTTTTGGAATATCCAGGACTTGCTGTGGTGGGAGTACTAGGTTCTGATGAAGCCAAGTAGTCTTGGTTTCTGCTGGTAAGATTCTTGTGTTTGCCTTTTGCCATCTGTTGATCTCTGGTGTTAGATGTTCTTGCTGTCTCTGGCTGGAGCTTGTTCCTCCTGTGGGTCTGTAAGCCTGTGTCAGCACTTCTGGGAGATCAGCTCTCCTCTGGTAAAACCAAGGCACAGACAGCTGTGGATCAGTCATCCCCCTTGGGTCCTGGGGTTAGAGCATACCCTGGAGACAGGATCTCCACTTGAGGGGAAAGGTGCAGAGAGGGCTGTGGATCTGTTGCCCCTCCTAGATGTGGCCTGAGGTAGAAAGGATCCTGACCAGGATGCCCTGCCACTTGTGAGGCCTGTGCCTCCTAGCTGGTCCTGCCTTAAGAGAGTCACCCGTGTCAAGAAAATGGAAGATCTCACTGGAGTCCCTGGTTTAGAGCACTCCCTGAATGCAAGCTCTCTATTTGCATGGAAGGCACAGAGAGGGCTGTGGATCCACTGCTGTCACTCCTAGGTGTAGATGGAGGTAGAGAGGATCCTGTCCTAGCTGCCCTGCCACTCATGAGGCCTGTACCTCCTGGCTGGTCCCAGAGAGAAAATGGCAGATCTCACTTCAAAGTGTATTTTTTTTTTTTAGTGCAGCAGAAAGATGGATCTTATTTTAACATTTTTTGTCAGTCTGTATCATTTTATTGGAGAATTGAGGCCACTGGTATTGAGAGATGTAAATGAATAATGACTGTTGAATTCTGTTATTTTTGTGATGGTGGTGGCGGGTGTTTTTAGTGTGTGTCTTCTTCTGATTTTGCTGCTGTGAGATTATTTCATGGGTGTAGTTGACCTACTTAGGTTGGAATTTTCCTTCTAGCAGTTTCTGTAGGGCTGGATTTGTAGATAAGATATTGTTTAAATTTGACTTTATCATGAACTATCTTATTTTTTCCATCTATGATGATTGAAAGTTTTGCTGGGTATAGTAGTCTGGTGTGGTCTCTTAGTGTCTGCAGCACATCTTTCCATGCCTTTCTGACTTTTAGAGTATCCATTGAGAAGTATGGTGTAATTCCAATAGACCTGCCTTCATATGACGTTTTTTTTTTCCCCTAGCAGTTTGCAATATTCTTTTTTTGTTGTTATTCTATATGTGTTTTGATTATTGTGTGCTGAGGAGACTTACTTTTCTGGTTCAATCTATTTGGTGCTCTGTATGCTTCTTATACCTTTATAGGTAACTCCTTCTTTAGATTAGAAAATTTTTCTTCTATGATTGTGTTGAAAACATTTTCTGGGCCTTTGAGTTGGGTTTCTTTTCTTTCTTCTAGAGCTATTATTCCTAGGTTTGGTCTTCTCATGGTGTCTCAGATTTCCTGGAGGTTTTTTGTCAGAGGTCTTTTCAGATTTAACATTTAATTTGACTGATATATCTATTTCTTCAATTGTATCTTCAATGCCTGAGGTTCTCTCTTCTATCTCTTGTATTCTGTTGGTGAAGCTTGCTTTTGTGGTTCCTGTTCAAATTCCTAAATATTTTTTCCAGATTTCCCTCAGTCTGGGTTTTCTTTATTGATTATATTTCTAATTTCAGATTTGCAACAGTTTTATTTCCTTTCACTGTTTTGTGTTTTCCTGGATTTCTTTAAGGGATTTATTCCTTTCCTTATGATTTCCTTAAAGATATCTATTATATTCATTAAGACTGTTTTAGAATGTTTTTCTTATGCTTCAGCCATGTTGGAATATTCAGAGCCTGCTGTAGTAGGATAGCTGCGCTCTAGTAGAGACATATTGCCCTGGATGGTTTTTTTTTTTTTTTTTTTTTTTTTTTTAATGCTAGCATCTGGGTTTGGGATGATTATAGGTCTAGGTGCTGCCTTCTAGATTAGTCTTTGTTGGGTGGGTGTTTTTTTCCCTTGGTTTCTGTTCCCTCTCTGTATTTTGGAGAGTGTGATGGCTGAATATTGCCTGTTTTCTTGGTTGTTCAGCTGGTTAGCACAGGGAATGTTGGTGTTGGAAGCTGGGATACTGAGATAAGTTGGTGAAAGGAAGTGTAGAAGAAAAGGTCTTTGTGATCCTTTGGGATGGGGTCAGAGAAGAAGAAGAGACCACAGGAAGTTTCTAGCTACAGAGCTGGGGATGAGACTAAAAAGATTGGATCTTGGGAGCAGTAGGAGAGGTGTGGGTTTGCCTTCAACCTACTTGTTGTCTTGGGAGGAGAGCCCTTGGGTTAGCAGGGGGTATCTCCTGGAGTTGGAGTCTGGAACAAAGCAAGGGAGAAAGGTTGGGAGATAATGGTTTGTGGGATCCACAGGAGATGTGGGCAGGGATGAGAGAAGGCTGTAATCAGTGGTCCACTGCAGTGCTAGAGAGAAGACTGGGGTGTTGGATCTAAGGGAACAGAAAGAAAGAGGAAGAGGTCTCTGGGCAGCCTACGTTGAACCTGTCACTCTTAATGTCTACATCCATATATAACCATCAGAGTGCCTTTCCCCCATACATGGACATAGAATGTCCATCCTTACTCTGTTCAAAATCTCTCTGTCCTCTTATGAAGTAAAGTTAACATCAACAGTTTTAGAAGATTATTTCAAGTGGAATTTTCCTAAAAGTCATTTGCTTTTCTGAAAAGTAACTATTTTTACATCAAAGACAGTAGCATGAAAGTAAATCTTTTCACTTTTAAAGATCATGCTGCCGAGATGCATTATTAAATAAAAGAGACAAGTCGATTGCTGTGTAGAGTGTGTTACATCTTTTCTTCTTTTTCTTTCCTTCTTCTTCTTGTCTTTCTTTTTTCCTTCTTGTCCTTCTCCTTCTCCTCCTTCTCCTTTTCCTTCTCCTCTTTCATCTCCTTCTTCTCCTTCTTCTTCTCCTCCTCCTCTCCCTCCTCCTCCTCCTCCTCCTTCTCCCTTTTCCTCTTCCTCTTCCTCTTCCTCTTCCTCCTCCTCTTCCTTCTCCCTTTTCCTCTTCCTCTTCCTCTTCCTCTTCCTCCTCCTCCTCCTCCTCTTCTTTTTCTTCTTCTTCTTCTTCTTCTTCTTCTTCTTCTTCTTCTTCTTCTTCTTCTGGAAAGTAAGTCCAGTACTATAATATATACTTATATTTTAAATATATCTGACATTCAGGCAGGAGGATTACTAAGTCAGAAGTGGTGGTACATGTTAGTAATTCCAAATACTTGTGAAGCTGAGGCAGGAGGACAACAGATTCAAGGCTGCCTGACAACATAATGAGCCCCATCCTCAGAATAAAAAGTAAAAAGATGGCTGGGATGGAGTCTTTGCTTTTCTCCCATGGTTGAAATGGTAAACTGTATGCATACATATTTTATAAAAAAATAGAAAACAAAGGAGCTTCCCTCTCCAGTTTCCCTCCATAGGAAATGATTCCCCATGGCCAAATAGAAACTAGGGATTTTTACTGACTTTGCTTCCCCTGGCTTGCTCAGCCTCCTCTCTTATAGAACCCAAGACTACCAGCCCAGAGATGGTACCCTCCCCCTTGATCACTAATTGAGAAAATGCTCCACAGCTGGATCTCATGGAGGCACTTCCCCAACTGAAGCTCCTTTCTCTGTGATAACTCCAGCCTGTGTCAAGTTGACACACAAAACCAGCCAGTACAATTGACCCCTTGTCAACTTGACACACAAACCCATCACTATTAAGCCTCAACCCTTACTTTCTTATTCATCCCCAAGATCTAAATAACTTTAAAAGTCCCGAAATCTTTACATATTAAAAGTTCAATCCCTTTAAAATGCCCAATATCTTTTAAAATTCAAAGTCTCTTAACTGTGGGCTCCACTAAAATACTTTCTTCCTTCAAGAGGGAAAAATATCAGGGCACAGTCACAATCAAAAGCAAAAATCAAACTCCAACCGTCCAATATCTGGGATCCACTCACGATCTTCTGGATTCCTCCAAGAGCTTGGGTCACATCTCCAGCTCTGCCCTTTGTAGCACGCACCTTGTCTTCTAGGCTCCAGATGTCTATACTCCACTGCTGCTGCTGTTCTTGGTGGTCATCTCATGGTACTGGCATCTCCAAAACACTGCTGTCATCTGCTGTAACTAGGCTTCACCAAAAGCCTCTCATAGGCACTCTTCATGGTGCCAAGCCTCAACTCCTTTACATGACCCCTTCAGTCTTGGGCCATCAATTGCAACTGAGGCTGCACCTTCACCAATGGCCTTCCATGGCCTCTCACTGTGCAGAGCCTCAGTTACTCTTCAGGACTCCTTCATTCCTTCAAAACCAGTACCACCTGGGTGACTCTTACACATTTCCAAGTCTACCTGCTGCATGAGGTACAACCTTGGCTATCTCTGGAACACAGCCTCTGTGCTCTCAGAAAACACTTCCCAGAAGATGTCACCTCAATGAAGTTGGTGTCTTCTTAATCACTGCTAATTTCTTAGCTCCAGCTAACCAGCATCAATAGTCCCAGTAATACAAAGGTTTTGCTTTAGTAGTTCTGGTATCTTGTTAATCACAGCTGATTCTTCAGCCCCAGATAACCAGAACCACAGAATCAAAATAGCAATGGCCCTGATAAGTCTTTGATCTTCCCTCTGAAATTTCACAAGCCAGGCCTCCATCTTCTGCACTATTCTCAACATTATATTCCAAGCTCCTATACAACATCTCACAGAGATCTTTTTTTTCCTTTGAGACTGGGCCCACAGAGCTCTTAACACTGAATGGAACTTCTAGCACAAAGTTCCTTCCACAGTCCTCCCAAAGTATGGTCAGGTTGTCACAGGACTACCCCACTGTGCTGGTACCAAATTTGTCTTAGTCAGGATTTCTATTCCTAAACATACATCATGACCAAGAAGCAAGTTGGAGAGGAAAGAGTTTATTCAGCTTACTTCCTGCCATGGACTGGGTTCATTGCGGGGACCTCTTGTTCCATGGGACGAGAGTTCTGGTCAGATGGGCAAAAAATTCGGCGAGTGACAGACAGAATCGACACAAGGAAGTGCTGAGTCTGCTTGTATTTCTTAAAAATGGCATGAGGCTTTTACAGTCATTACAAAAGAGAAATGAAAAACCTAGCAGCTCAGTAGTCGAGGTACTTCTGAGACCACATGAGACACACTGGGTCTAAAGCAGCAGCCATCTCCTCTGGACTGGTGAAGCACACTTCCCCCCCCCAGCTCTGAGATGCTCCGGCCCATGTGGCCCAGCCTGAGTCCTGGGGCGGGGGAGGGCTGTGGGTGCACCAGCCAGGAGGGTAGAGGCTCGAATCTCTAATCTAGAATGCTGACTGCTGCACACTGTCTCTCTCACACACACACTCGGCTCAAGGTCCCACCCATCCTTAGTAAAATGCCCACTATGCTAATCTTCTGGGCTAGTAGTGACAAGTGTCTTTCTTGCTAATTCCTAGGAGTGGTTCAGCTGTAGTATGTGACTGAGAATGAGGATTCTACTTGACCTTGCCCCAGGATAAGTCTCCCATTCTCTAAGCTTCAATGCCCTACCCACAATGCCGAAGACAATTAATCTGGATGGGTAACATTCTTTTCGAAATTCCAAACCAGGGTTTGGTTGAGATGTTGAAACATTGGTAAAGATCAGAGAGCAATGTCCAATTTTTGTCTAGCTATTAATAAATCATATCTTAGTGGGCACCTAGCACTCGAGTTCGCAAGGACATATCTGGGCTACCTCTGAGTTAGGGGATGCCACGAATAACTGAATACCCAGGAGGCACAAACTCCCTTTGAAGTCATAACGCCTATTGTCTGTGATCAGGCTTTTACCCCTGATATTGCAGACTTTACTGGAGTAGATGAGTGGGCGTGGCAACTTCCACATTTCTGTTCATCACCAAAGGAAGTCAGGACTGGAACTCAAGCAGATCAGGAAGCAGGAGCTGATGCAGAGGCCATGGAGGGATGTTCCTTACTGGCTTTGCTTCCCCTGGCTTGTTCAGCTTGCTCTCTTATAGAACCCAAGACTATCAGCCTAGAGATGGTACCACTCACAAGGGGCCCTCCCCCTTTGATCACTAATTGAGAAAATGCCCCACAGCTGGATCTCATGGAAGCACTTCCCCAACTGAAGCTTCTTTTCACTGTGATAACTTCAGCCTGTGTCAAGTTGACACACAAAACCACCCAGTATAGGACCTATTGTCTTCTTTTAGAGTTAAATAGCATATAGTTCCTAATATTGGGGGGAGCAATGGGGCAACTTTTTAAATAGAATAATGGAGGGTCCATCCTCAGGGGAGTAGTATAATATTGCCACAGTTCTCCTCTTTCCCTCATCACTAAATATTGAGGGAGCCCTGGTGATGGGCTTCTAGAGACTTCAACCCACACAGTAAACAGGTCTTTTCCTAACTAGGAGGGAAGACTGACTGGACTTCAGGTTGCCTCCATTATCTTTGGTGTGCATGATATCGGGAGGAGAGGTCTTGTTCCATGGTACTCCATGGAGGTCAGAAGAAAACTTTGTGGAATTGGTTCTCTCCTTCTACTTTTATATGGGTTTTGAGGCTCAAATTCAGGTCATCTTGCCAGTCCCTGGTATAGTTATTTTCATCCAAAGAAGTTTTCTTTAGAAAATTAGATTATTATGGGGCTTAGGAGAAGCACTGTATAGGTTTATGGATTAGAAAAGAATGCTGATAACTAAAAACATAGGTGGGGAAGAGTCAAAGGAATTCTTACTAAACATAGACCACAAAGACGTCAAGACATGTTTTGACTGTAACCATGGATCAGCAGCATGCTTATCAGAGTTTCTCAGAAAAAGGAGTGGAGTTCTTCAAGGTGCTTTGATCAGCACTGTTAAAATTCATGACTCACCCACTGAGAGGCTTAAACCAGAGCCAAGGTTCTTTAGACTCAAGGGTCAGTCCTTTTTTAAAATTCATAGAATTACCACCTTTCTCTTATTGGAAGAGGCTTCCATACAATAGAAATGGAGGAAATCCCTTTTTCTTCCAGTGTTTCTTTTTAAGATATTTGATCACTTTACTCTTCCCACCCATATCACCTCACTTCGTACTATCATGTGATCCTTTTGTCTCTCCGGTGATACTCATTCAAATAGTTCCATGAATACCAGGGCATCCAGGTTTTGTGGCAGGGGTTAGGTACACAATGACAACTGGACAGACTCCTCCAGATAGTCTCTACCCTTCCTTCTCAATTACTCTCTTACCTGGATGTTCCTCTCTCTCTCTCTCTCTCTCTCTCTCTCTCTCTCTCTCTCTCTCTCTCTCTCTCTCTCTCTCTCTCTCTCTCTCTCTTTCTCTTTCTCCTCTGTTGTTCCATATTATGGAGCATGGTCTTCTCTCTCCCTGAGTCTCTCCCTCCTCCCCACCCCCATCTAGAACCAGAATGGGAAACTTGCTAAGATTCCCATGAAAGGGCTTGTGAGATCAAGTTCTGCCTGAAACCCACATTGCTCCTTGTGCTACCATGCACAGGAGCTAATAAGGACTCTTATTTAAGCCTCATCTAAGGTTTTCTGTTCATTGTAATAAAATCATCTTCTATCCTCTCATACTCAACTGGTATAAACTCTACCCTTTCCCATCAAAGTCATGTTGTCTGTTCTCCCAAGTATCTTCCATGTTCCTTCACAGCACTGGGTCCCTGTTAAAATCCTCCAGTCTAGGTGTTCTTTCTCTCCCTCAATTCTTCCAACAGTCTCTAATCTTTATTACTATTATATTTAGTATTTGTATCAGGAGTGCTCTGCTGTGGTTTATGTGTGGTATTAAGAGGACAACTTTTGGGAGTTAGTTCTACCATGTGTGTCCTAGAAGTCAAACTCAGGCGTATGTTTGGCAACAACTGCTTTAACCCATCTTATTGGCCTTTGGTCTACATTTTTGAGACAGAGTCTTACCATATAGCCCAGAGCATGTGACATCACATCATGTGTTCGTTTTGCATAGATTCCAGCTAATCACAGATTCTTCATTTGTGATTCTCTATTTGCTAAAGTTGACATGTGACTCCAGAATGATAGTATGGAGAAGAATTTTAATCCAGCAACATAGCTACTCTGACACAGGATCACATCCAAAGACCTTTCAGGTCTGTGTGATCTGGCTGTAATGACACACATTTAATCCCTCTGGTTGGACTATAGACACACTTTTAATCCCAAAGAATGATGTCTAATTGAGGGGCAGACAAAGTGACAAACAAAAGAAAAATTTGACAGAATGAGTCAGAGATAGGATATGTCAAACTTTCATGAGAACAGAGAGGAAAAATAGGCTATGAGAGAGAGAGAGAGAGAGAGAGAGAGAGAGAGAGAGAGAGAGAGAGAGAGAGAGAATGTTTTACTGGGACAGGCAGGTGAAGACAGAACAAGGCAGAGAATGAGAAGGAGCCAGAAGATTAGAACAGATTGCCAGGGTTAGTTTGAGGCCAAGCAGAGCAATTCAGTCAGAAGCCAGTTTGAATCAGTCAGCCAGCCAGAGTTCAGAAAGAGCTAGAAAGGGTGAGCTTATTCAGCAGTAAGCCTCCAAGACAACAGTTGCATCTGTTGAATAAAAGTTTACATTTTTAATAATATTCATGTTTCTTTTGAAGTCATGTATATACATGCACAAAAAGATAGCAAAAAGAAAAGAAAAAACCTACATATTCTTCAGATTCACATTCTCAATTGAAATGCTCTCAGCCCAATAGATAAAGATCCCAAGGGTATACCTTGGACTTAAGACCATCTGGTGCTACCCACCAGCCCAGTACTAGGCCTGCCTGGTGGCTGATCAAAAATGAACATCCACACTTGAGTGACCCCAGTCATGCCATCTTCCCAGCTCTTGAACAGCACACTGGGTTCCTGGAAGCTCTCAAACACAGAGGTGGATATCCTGAGTTCTCTCAACAGCAAGCCACTGAATTATAGGGGAGATTAGGCTGAAAGAGTAGCTGAACCATTCAAGAGCAACCAAGCCAGGGAGAAGGGATGTGAAAATAGGTGATAAGAGAGAGTGGAGAGATGACTGAAGAAGAATAAAAGGGTACAAGGAGCCATAGAAGAGAGCCCAGAGGCACAGGTCACCAGGAGTGTTCCAGAGAGATGCCAAGTCATAGGACCAAAGTCTCAGACAACAGGCTGAGAGCTGTAACACTGACTGCTGCCAAGGGTTTAGGCTCTCAATACCCAAGGACTTAACACTTGCAAGATTAAGGGTCTTCACATCCCAGGCTTGCATGAGGATTCTAACACTTGTAGAGACAGTTCCTGTTATACCTGAGGCCTGCCATAATTTCTTGTTAGTAGAACAAATGTACCATCAACCATCTGATTGGTGACAGT
Source organism: Mastomys coucha (assembly GCF_008632895.1). Lineage (NCBI taxonomy): Eukaryota > Metazoa > Chordata > Mammalia > Rodentia > Muridae > Mastomys > Mastomys coucha. Next base: position 117,498,866 of record NW_022196906.1, on the reverse strand, counting down.
GTGGTTACCACCATCATTTTGCAAAAATAGGAACACTTTGAGGAAACTGGAACACTGAGAGTCTATGAATATTGTTTAAGGATGCTGTCTTATACAGGGTTTCTATAGCTATGATAAGACATCATGACCAAAAGCAAATTGGGAAGGAAAGGATTTATTTGGTTTATACTTACACATCAAGTTCAGCATTGAAGAATGTCAAGCCAGGAACTCAAACAAGGTAGGAACCTGGAGGCAGGAAGTAAAGCAGAAGCTGTAAAGAGTGTTGTTTACACACTCTTCCCCAAGGCTTGCTCAACCTGCTCGCTCCCTTCTTTTCTCCCTCCCTTTCTCCTTTCCTTCCTCCCTCTCTCCCTCCCTCTCTTCCTCCCTTCTTTTCTTCCTTCCTCCCTTCAACGTTTTTTAATATTTACTTTATTTTATATATATGTTGGGATGGCATGTATGTATGTGCACCACATGTATGCCTAGTGCCTGTGAAAGCCAAATGAAGGCATTATTCCTCTGGAACTGCAGTTACAGATGGTTTTGAGCCACCATGTGAGTACTGGGAATTGATCCTGAGTCTGCTGCAAGAAAAAGCAACAAATGCTCTAAACCACTGAGCCATCTCTCTGGCCCCAACTTAGCCTGTTTTCTTATACACCCCAGGACAACCTTCCCCAGAATGGAACCAACCACAATGGGATGAGCCCTTCCACACCAATCACTATTAAGAAAATGCACTGCAAGTTTGCCCATGGCCCAGTCTTTTTAAAAAAAAAAAAAAAAGTTTTATTTATTTTGTTTATATGAGTACACTATAGCTGTCTTCAGACACACCAGAAGAGGGCATCAGATCCCATTACAGATGGTTGTGAGCACCATGTGGTTGCTGGGAATTGATCTCAAGACCTTTGGAAGAGTGGTCAGTGCTCTTAACCTGTAAGTCATCATTCTAGCCCATGGGCTGGTCTTGCAGAAGTCATTTTCTTAATTGAGGTTCCCACTTTCCAAATGACTCTCATTTGTATCAAGTTGATATGAAACTAGCCAGCACAGCAACACAGTTGTGAAATGTTTCAATGTTGTGTGGCTCCAAAGTCTGAGCTCTTTACCACTCATGCCAGACTGCCTCTCTTTGTGCTTGCTGCATAAATTTACTGGATAAAAGGGAGTTAAATGTCTGAAAAAGCAATAAGTGTGTCACCTAGTCATCACCCCCATATAACCAGCTGTCCTCTCCACAAGCAAAAGGAAAGGTAAAAGGGGTATTGGTTACCTACTCTGAGGTCATTGCTATGGTCTCTGCACAATGAGCCTCAGCTGCTCCCCTTTACAGTCCAAACGACCTTGATTCATGTACTTCACCCTGTGAGCACCAATGAAGTTTTAAGGTTTATTTATTTATTTATGTGTGTATATGTATTTGTGGGTCTACATGAGTGTACATACACAGCTCAGAAGCCAGACGAGGGTGCTAGATCCCTTGTAGTGGTTCTCAACCTTGCTAATGCTATGACCCTTTAATACAGTTTCTCATGTTGTGATAACCCCCAACCATAAAATTATTTTCATTCTGTAATTTGCTACTGTTATAAGTTGTAATGAAAATATCTGACATGCAGGATATCTGATGTATGACCCCTGTGAAAAGGGGTCATGACCCACAGGTTGAGAACCACTGCCTTAGAGTTAGAGTTACAGGTATTTATGAGTAGCCTGACTTGGGTCCTGGGGTCTCAACTTTGGTCCTCAGGACTGAGCAACAAGTGCTCTTGACTGCTGAGCTATCTTGCCAGCCCCAATAAAGTTTTAGTTATTCATTATTCAGCATCAATACACTCTACACACACACACACACACACACACACACACACACACACACACACACACATCACTATTCACTGTTACCTTTGCTCCTCGAGGAAAGGCTTGGAAATAGGATGGGCCATGTAGTAGTTACTTTTCCAGTGCTGTGACAAAGCACAATGACCAGGCAACTTATAGAAGGAAGGGTTAACTTATGGCTTACAGTTCCATCATCTTCACTTCAGGAAAGCAAGCATGGTGACAAGAATAGCTGAGAACGCTAACCTCAGTCAGGAAACAGAGGGAATTCAAAATGGTGCAAGTCTTTAGGCTCTTAAAACCCATCCTCCTGACATACCTCCTCCAGCAAGGCAACTTCCCTAACCTACCCAAACAGGGCCACCAACTGGAGACCAAGCATTCAAATATCTGACCCTACGGAGTCCATTCTCATTCAAACTACCATATGCCATTTTCCACCTTGGTACTTGCTGACCTATGGACTAAGCCTGTTAATCATGGGCCAAAAACTCAGGATCACCTTGTATGAAAGGGGATACAGCTGGGAGCTTTTCTGAAAGTTGCTACCAGCACCTGGGCTTTGAGCATCCTGGAGTGAGAGTCTTATTTTCCTAAGAGCCCAATAGTGCAAAGGATTCATTACCAAGCATCATCTCCTTAATTAACTTTCAAAACGTCGTATTTTTTTCTCCCAAAGCCTTATGATTCTCAAGTGCACATGAAAATATCCCACTTGGAATGACTCATACCACAATTATACTTCGACACAGAGACAGACCTTGGGATTAAGTTTTTAATCTGTTCATTAAAAGAGAAGGGAAAAATCCATTCAAGTGCTGCAAATCTCCTTAGGCCTGCGATTGCTTCTAGAAAGAGATAATCTTATTTGAATAAAGACTGAATTTATAAAATTCTATTAGTCATATTTCACCTAAAGATATTTACAACTTGTTATTATCAGGCTAAGAAGAGGCTATGAGTAACACAAATTTATTTCCAAGTGCCTTAAATGTATGTTGCTCATATTTTAATGATTATCTGCAATTTATCCACAATTTTAATGAACAAACTTAACTGAGTACCTGTAGATCTACATTTCTGCCATTAACCAGAAATCATATTTCAGGATCACTTGTATTTTTATTAATTTATTATGACACAGTGTCAAAGACCAGCTTTGACACCAGGGGTAAACTGAGGTGGGACATAGAGTCAGCAGACCAAAAGCTGGTAGCTTCTGGCAATTCGTCTCTCTTCTGCTCTTCTAGAGCCAGAACTGATGGCTTCTGGCAATTAACTTTCTTTTACTATTCTGGGGCCAGAGATGATGGCTTCTGGTTATTGACTCTTGCTGATAGCAGCAGGGAATTAGGAAAAGAAATTTAGTTACTTGGGCTGGTACACTCTGTGACTGACAAGAAACTCTGAGCTCTTTAACTCAGTGGCCAACACAGGGTAGCCAGCTAGAGAGAGGCTAAAAGCTTATTAACTCTTTGAGAGCCAGTGAGGAAGAAAAGGAAAGAGAGAAAGTCATACACACACACTCACAATGGAGGAGGAAAAGCAGGCTCTAACAAGTGAGTTCCAACAAGCAAGTTCTAACAATTTCATATATATATATATATATATATATATATATATATATATATATATATACACACACACACACATACAAAAGAAATATCTCGGGTGGTGGTGGTGCACGCCTTTAATCCCAGCACTTGGGAGGCAGAGGCAGGTGGATTTCTGAGTTCAAGGCCAGCCTGGTCTATAGAGTGATTTCCAGGACAGCCAGGGCTATACAGAGAAAACCCTGTCTCAAAAAAAAAAACAAAAACAAAAAAATAATAATACAAAAGAAGTATCTACATACATACAGACAGACATATATACATACTTAGAGTTGATGGATAGAGCGAAGCTCTAATGAGCAGGTTCTAACAATTTTAATTTTGCTTTTAGCTTTTCAGTTCTAAAAGTTCTCTATGTAAGAAAAAGATGTTACACAATAGGGAGTTACAGCAGGATGTTGATAAATTCAAAGCAAATAATTCTATAAGCCCATTATAAGTTCATAGCAATAATTCTGTATATTCATGGCCTTGCTTTATCATGGTCCATACCTGTGGCTTCATCCTGTGACCTGACCTAGAGTGATTTTTTTCCCTTGATCATAAATCTGTCCCAAGCCTATTTCTTTTCCTAGTATGTTCTTGTAGTACATGAATGCTCACTGTATTCCTTTTCATGTAGCCTTTATTTACTATTCTACGAGGAGGGGGCACAGTCTATTCTTGATTCTAACTTTATTATCTTTTTCTGATGAAACGACTAAAACCACCTTCTTAGACTGTCTATTAATTATTCTAACTTCCTAAAATTATTTTAATCAAATCAGGAATTCTATAAAATCTTTGATTCATCTAAACAACATTAATACAAGAAAGTACATTTTTATATTAATTCTGCAAGAAAGCTTCCCAACAGAGTGGGTTAAAAATCCAAGAAGTGTTAGGGCTGGAGAGATGGCTCAGTGGTCAAGAACAATAAGTGCTCTTCTGGAAGTCCTGAGTTCAATTCCCTATGGTGGCTAACAACCATCTGTAATGGGATTTGATGCCTTCTTCTGGTATGTCTGAAGATAGATACAGTGTACTCATATACATTAAATAAATAATAAGTAATTTAAGACTAATTTTAAAAAAACAGGAAATGTAAAGTGAATAAGTAAAATAAATAAAAACAAACAAACCAGGAAACAACAGGGTATGTCAGAGATATGAGGATTTCAGCAAAGGCAAGCATGGACAGGTAGAGCAGCAAGAAGCAGTCCTGGGATGAAGTCCCTGGAGTCCATGTCTCTTCAGAGATCGCCCATCATTGCCATGCAAAATGGTGGGCCATCTCCAGAAAGCTCACTTGCTTGCCACAGCCTTCCTTGAGTGGCTCCCACCAACACAGGATCTCACCCTGTAGCTCAGGCTGGCTTGGAGCTCACGCTGTAGTTGTATAATAGTTACTTTTTCCATTGCTTGGCCAAATACCTGACAAGATACAACTTAAAGGAGGACCAGGAAAGGCAAAATGGCATGGACAAGTGGTGACTGGTCACATCAAATCTTCCATAGGTCTATTTCCAGTGACTATTTCATCAAGGTTCTATCTCCTGAACATTTTACAACCTTCTCAGACTGTACCACTAGGAGCCAAGTATTCAAAACCATGAACATATAGAGAACATTTCATATTTAAACTACAATAATATTAGGCTTGCCTTAAACTCTTAGCAATCCTCCTGCTTCAGCTATTCATCAAGCTAATGGTTCCTTGAATCTGTGTTTATGTATCTTGTCTTTCACGTAGTCTGTAAGTGACTGAAATCCAATGATTGCTCGGCTGATCCTTGCCCAGCAATACAGTTTTACACAAAGGAAAGCCAGGGTGGGCTCAGCTAGATCCCAAAAATCTAATGTCAAGTCCATCTCAAATCACACAGCAGACAAGGAAAACAGAGGCCTGTTTCCAACTCTGTCCATGTTGTAGGGTGCAGAGACTGTGTGTTGTTAAGCCTCATATGCTGAAGGCTTGGTTCTCAGCTAGTGGATCCAATCACATGAGGGCTTTGGTCTGACTAATAAATTGAACTATCATTGTGAGGAGGTGGAGATGAGCCATAATTGGAGATGTAAGTTCTTGGGAGCCATGTCTTGCTCCAGGCCCCCTCTTCTGCCCTTTCCAGCTTCTTGGCCATTGTAAAATGTGTATATAAATTACTTTTCTGTTGCTGTGATAAAATACCATGACCATGACAACTTATAGAAGAAGGATTTTTTTTTTTTTTGGCTTATGATTCAAGAGGGATAAGAGTCTATCATGGGAGGGAGGTATAGCAGCAAGAGCAGAAAGATTAGAGCTCATACTTTCAAATACAGACATGGAGCAGAGAGAGTGAGCTGGAAATACTTTGAGGCTACTGAACTCTCAGAAAGTCCTTAATGACAAACTTCATCCAGCAAGGTTACCCAGCCAAACTCCCCAAATAGAGAATCAAGTGTTCAAAACCAGAGCCTATAGAGGACATTTCCCATGTGAACTGAGCAGCACTGAGCAGCTCTGCCCTACCACACCTTTCTGCCATGACATTCTGCCTCATCACAGGCCACAGAAAATGGAGGTGACCCAACATAAACAGAAACCCCCCCAAACATGAGCCAAAAGGAATGTTTCCTTCTTTAAGTTGTTTTTCTCAGGGATTTTGTCCAAGTTAGGAAAACACAACACAAGTAGGACATGTGAAGTGTGAAAGAATTTAATGAGTGCCAGACACTTGGAGGGAATGTGGCAACTGGTCAGCTGACATTAGTGTCAGTAACATAACTGCCTGATCTCTTGATGGCTGAGGGACTTGTTGGCTTTGCTTGTCTATGACTGTGTCAGGGGCTGATAACCAACACACCCTTAGTAAAGAACAATGTCAAACATAGCTGTATTTTGTTATTTTTTTCAAAACTAATCCTTCTTCAGAATATATACTTAAGGAGAACCCCAAACTTTTTTTTTCCAGTAACAATGATTAAACCCAGAGCTTTGCACATGCTGACAAATGGTTCTATTACTAAACTCCAATCCTAGTACTCAGGAGGTTGAGGCAGCATGATCATACATTTGAGGCCATCCTGAGCTGCAGAGTAAGATTCTGTTTCATCCAAAGAAAGAATAAATAAGTAAGTAAGTAAATAAATAAATAAATGCAAGCTGCAAGAATTTTTGGTTGACCGCATAATAACAACAAAATTGCTGCCATTAACAGCATCTAAAATTTCTACTGTAGCCCAAAGGGAAAGGACAAAAAACTGGATGAAAAACAATTAATTTTTATGGTGGGAGAAGAAAAAGAAAGACAGAAAGGATGAGGTCTGGGAAAGGAGGAGGAAGCAGAGGGAGAGGGGGAAAAGAGGAGGGGATGGAAAGGAGGAGATGGACTGAAGAGAGGAACCATCCTTGGGATGGGGCAGGCAATGAGATATTATCTTTCTGACTCTCTGTTCAGGCATAGAGATACTGCTAAAGATCAGAGAATCAGTCAAAAACATCAGGTGATAGCCACAGTGCAGTTTATCATCAACCAGACTGTTTTGCAGCTGTTTAAAAATAGAATACTCTGTCCCTCAGATACAGCTTTCTATTGTAGAACCTCTGTCACAGCCAGGGACTACCGAGAATAAGGAGCTATTTCGTCTCTGTCACCCTCTGCTTCTTATCTGCAAAAGAAGTTAAACAGAGCTTTGCTTTAAAGACCATGTGAGAGCAGACACAGAAAAATTGAAGCAGTGCCTGACACCAGGTAAGCTCTCAATAGTCACAGACCCTGATGTTATAGATGGGCCGTTCCTTCCCAGAACTAAGTGGGGCAGCACATAGGTGTGGCAAAGGCTCTGACTTATTAGCGATGGTAGAGTGCACAGAGTCTGTACTTAGTGACTTTCTCTTGGCTCGGTCCCCATGTCATCTACATCTAATGTAGATATTCATACGCATAACTCAGAGGCCAAATGATCTGAGATGGGGTTGAGATTCTGATTTCTAAATGACTTCTATAGATGCTAAGGACAACCACCCATGCATGGTTGGAGGCAACATTAGAGCAATGTAGAAGGAGAGCCAAGATGCCTGACTACTGATGGTTTACCCATTCTGTGAATTCTTGGGGCAAAGATCTATCTGAGTGAATAGTAAAAAAAAAAAAAATATTTTAAAAGGCATGTAATCCCAGTACTAAATGGGCTAAGGCAGAAAAACCGTTGCGTTCCAGAGCAGCCTGGTCTACTAGCAAGACTGCATCAAAGAAAAGGGAAAGTGGCTGAGAGAGCAAAGCAGAAGTGAATTACTTCTAAAGCCAAATAGTAAAAGGAGTATTAACAAAATTTTGCCAATCTGGGGTTGTTCCTATTGAATCTACTTGAGTAAATACATTTAAATCATTTAAAATTAACCATCTGCTCTTCCAATAAAGGTTGTTAAAGTGCTTGGAAGATAATTTCTTTTTAAAGAGTGCCTAACACACCTCTCCACCTGCCTCTTGTTTGTGTGTCAACTTTTCTCAGCAGATCTATAGGCAAAGACTAACCTTTATCCAAACAACTGTGTTTCTGTGAATGGAGCGACACACACATGAACAGATTCATCAATTCATCCAACAGCATCTGAGTATTTCACCTTAAACAACATCTCTGGTCCTGAGGATCAAGAGGAGGAAGACTTTGGATGCATGTTATTGAAAGATACAGCAATGTAGAAAAATAAACAGTATTCTAACATCTTTCACTTCAACTGTTTATAATTCCTTTACAAATTATTTATTGCTGGGTGGTGGTAGTACGTGTCTTTAATCCCAGCACCCAGAAGACAGAGGCAGGTGGTTCTCTGTGAGTTCGAGACAAGCCTGGTCTACAGAGCAAGTTCCAGGACAACCAGAAGTACACAGAAAAATTCTGTCTCAGAAACCCAAAAGATAATAAAAAATTATTTACTGTTATTAGTATATATGTATTATATGCATATGTGAATATGAGTGTGCATGTGCCACAATGTGTAGAAGTCAGAGGACAACTTCAGAAGTTGGTTCTTTCCTTTTACTATGGGATCTGGGGACTGGACTCAGGTCTTGAGATTTATGAGACAAGCACTTTTACCCACTGGTCCATCTCTCTGGCCCTGCTTATAAGACTTTATGTTTTGGGTTGGAGAGATGGCTCAGCAGTTAAGAGTACTGACTGTTCTGAAGGTCCTGAGTTCAAATACCAGCAACCACATGGTGGCTCACAACCATCTGTAACAAGATCTGACTCCCTCTCCTGGAATGTCTGAAGACAACTACAGTGTACTTTTATATAATAAATAAATAAATCTTACAAAAAAGAGTTTATGTTTTATAGTACTGTGGGTGATATTAATTGTCAATTTAATTGGATTTAGAATAATGGAAATAGATTTCTGGCTGTATCTGTAATTATGCTACCAGAGAGATTTAGCTAAAAAGAGAAGAACGACCCTAAATGTGTGTGGCACCAATCCATAGACAGGGTAGGAGAGGGGTGAGGGATGTTTCACACTGAATAACAGGAGAGACTAAGCTGAACATCAGCATTCATCTGGTTCTCTGCTGCCAGGCTGCAGACACTTGACCAACTGCCTCATGCTCCTGCTTCCGTACCTCCTCTCAGTGATGGATTGTATATTCTTTAAATAAACCCTTCCTTTCATGTGTTGCTCTTGTGATAAGTGATCACAGCAAGGAGGAAAGTAACTAATATATGTGGCTACTTCTTTCCCAATAAATATTGTGTGCTGCTCTTGAATGTGAAGTGGAATCAGGAAAGTGGACCTGAACCTCTTCAGATTCATCCCTACACTATGGCTAAAGTAACTCTTAGGAGTTCTCCAACTGGGTTCAGCTTATTTTACAAAGAATATACTAAAAAGTTCAAGGGTTAAGTGGCTTAGGTTATATAAATAGTTCTCAAAAGTATGATCCCAGGATCCACCAAATCAATACTATCTGGAAACTTGTTAGAAATGCAAATTCTTGGAGCTAGAGAATATAAAAGACAAAGTTAACCTGTAAGCCCTACCTGCCCAAGGACAGATAACTTCTTGGGATGCTGTTGGCTATGGTTTTTGGGAAATAACAATCCACACTTCTTTTGTGCTCCCTAAACAAGTTTGCTTACACCAAATGTGTTTGATTGGATGTGGGCAGGAAATATGTCAGGATATATGCTTGCTGATTGGATCTGATGGGAAATAAGGTGGCCCTATGGTTTTACCTGTTTTAAGTCTCTGCAAATACATGATTCTTTGCTACTTTCTGGGAACTCTGGAATGGACCTGGCCAGAGTCCATCATCCTGGCCAATATTTAATTAAAGCTTGCTTCAAATTTGGCTCAAAATTGTGGAACTAGTTTTTCTCTTATGAATCTCAGGTTTAACAGGAGATGGCTCAGCCTTTAAGAGCACTGGCTGCTCTACAAGAGGATTCTGGTTTGGTTCCCAGCACCCACATGTCACCACAACCAGCTGAAACTCCAGTCCCAGGGGATCAGATATCCTCTTGGGGCCTCTTCTGGCACAGCACACATATAGTACACAAGCATACATGCAGGAAAATACCCATACACGAGAGGGAGAAAAGGGAGGAAGGATGGAAAGGAGGGAGGGAAGGAGAGAAGGAGGGAAGGAGGGAGAGAGAGAGGGAGGGAGAGGAGGGAGAGAAATTATCTGGCCAAACTCCAGAGCCACCAAGTCAAAAACTGTAGGTGTGGAACCCAGAAATCTAGGGGATTCTAATACAGGCTAAATTTTGAGAACTCCACTGTGTGTCACAGAGAAGTAACTACCAGAGGATGCTAGAATTGATCAGGGTCAGGGCTGCTCTTCTCTATATTATCCAACCATTTTGATTACCTGCCCACATTGTGCCTTTGGGCCTCTTGGCTGCTGCAGCTGGTTCCCCTCTCTCTCTTCTTTTCCCCTCCCACTCCTCACATGGCTCCACGTCATGTCCATTCTGGACTCTCCCACATGTCCTTGCCTCAGACTATGCTCTCACTCCTATTTACAATAAACTTTCTCCTCCACCATACCTAGGAGCTGTCATGTCCTTTTTCTTTTCCTTTTTATTTATTTTTCATTCATTTGGTGCCAAAACCTGGGACCAGTCATTTTCCTTTCCTTTATATTCTTTTTTTTCCCCATTCAGAATCCTGACCACCTTAGCTTTGCTACTCTTAGCAAATATCTTAATGTCCTCTGTGGTCTTGTTTCCTGATTTGGAAAGGCAAGAGACAAGAAACTGCCATTGTACCTTTTCTGTCCCCCCTACACCTTCCATCTGGGTGATTAAAAAGAAGACAGGGAAGCTGCAGCCTGACATGTTGACTCTGAATCCATGGAAGAACCTGCACCTGTGCCTGTACCTGTCATTTCCTGAGCCTATGGGCTCAGGGATTCCCCTGACTAACTTAAGATAGCAGGAGAGACATCAGAATACACAGCCTCTAAGACTCAATTTATGCTGCCTGACTGGACCTAAACATCCCCCAGAGATGCCACCAACATCCCTGGCATGCAGACTCAATATCACCAGTGTGTCTATCCCTCCAGTCAGTGTTCATGCCTCTGTCTAAAGCACCAGCCCAGAGCTCTGTCCCCCAACCCTTATGCTCTTCCTTGGAGCTTTCTCTAAGATAAAACAAGCCAGACCACAGCTGTTTCCACCTCTAATTACTGTTTTCTTCATTTGCCTGCTTTTCCTTCTTTCTCACTCTAATGTCAATACCAGAAGGAGGAGGTTGTCAGGGCAACCCAGTGTGGAGGCTGGAATAGAGTGGAGGCGGGAAGTCCATCCTTGACCAAACCTGAACCCTGTTTGGTTGAACACCCACTGGGCTCTTAGCTGCCCTCTGTATCCTGGTAGCAAGATTGCGAGCATTTGGCATTTCTTTTTTTTTCCTCTCCTCCCCCTCTAATAACATCTCCCACCTACTCCTAACTCTCCCTCCTTCCAACTGCAGACTGCCTGACCTGTGTACATCTGCCTGAATTTGTTCTGTTAACTCTTTCTTCTGTTAACTAAGCCTGATACTGTCCCTCCCTGATTTAATTGAACCTCTCCCAGTGGCCAAACTATAACAATCCTACAAAATATTACCACTGGGGAGAAGGAATAGGGATAAATGTTTATTTAGAATCTTGTAGTCAGGAAGCTTTTTTAACCTCCTGACTTCCAGCCATTATTGTGCTCTGAAGCTGTCCTTGAGATAGGAGCAGCAGTGTTTAGTGGGAGGAACAGTACCTTCTATCCCTTACTTGGTTGAGGAATAGTCCTTCCCTTCAAGCAATGACCCTTCTCAGGTTATCTCAGCAGACTAACTTGTCTCTGGTTTGCACAAAACACCCAATGTGCAAAAATCAGTTATTTAGTACATGCTTCTCTCCAGGAAAATAAACTCACAGTGGGCAGCACATGACCTTTAACATATCTACATTTTAATGCCCAAGCTAAAATGTAATTATGTTAACATAATTAGCCAAAGCTCTAAAGTTGCTAACCAGCTTTAAAAAAGGAAACAGGATTATTCAGGTGCTCAGAAAGGGAGGGCAGGAGAGTTAGAGTCACAGGGATGCACTGTGAGAAAGACTGGTTATTGGCCACTTTGAAGTTGACTGCTTAAAGGAGTATGGGAAAGACAAGAAAATAAGTGGGACACAGCTCTATCCATACCATGCTTTGAGCTTCTGATGTCAGGGGCTTTAAGAAAACTAATCTGCAGTTGAGGGTGATGGTGTTTGCCTAACAATCCTAGTACTCAAAAAGGGTAGATGCTGGAGGATCACGAACTCAAGGTCAGTCTCAGTAGTACACAGTAGTGAGTTACAATCCTGGGTTAGATGAGACTCTGTCTCAAACAAAGTTAACTTGTGACTTTTTTTTTAGACCACAAAATGTGGGGCTGTTACAGGAGCAACAGTGCCACTGGGCAAGTTAGAAAAGAGAAAGCCAGCTCTGCATGTGACAGGTGAACAAAGTAGGCAAACGACATGATGGCGAGTCCTGTCCCAGCTGCCCCAGTCCCAGCCTCCTCTCTCATCTTCCTTACTCCCGTCCTTAGTTTAGAGCTTTCATTTACTTTTGAAAGCTGCCTTACAATCACACTCTGACAACTCTCTTCATCACACTGGATTCTAAATTGCACTTGAAATAGCGTGTGAAATGTCAGCCCTCTGATTAGTTCATTTCTGAGCTACAAAATAAGGGTAATCAGAGGGAGGAAAGAGCTGACCTTGTGCTCTAGAGGGAGGAGAGGGCAGGGGATCTCTCCAGTGCAATTTTCTAATAAGACTGTTAGAGCTAAAAAGCAGGTTGTTGCTACCCTGCAGGCCCATGAGGCTTCATCTGCACAGGCCCCCAGCTCACCTCACCATCACAGCATCTGACCATGCTGCCTTGAGCAAAACCCACAGCCCACCTCTCCTCCCATATAATCCTTGGCTTTTGAGATTAGGAAGACTTTTCTAACATGACTGGCAGCCAAATCTGGCCGTGTACGTGTGTGAGTGTGTGTGTTTGTGTCTTTGTGTAGACATGTACATGCCACAGCACACGTGTAAATGTCAGGAAACAACTTACAGGAATCACTTCTCTCTTTCCATCATGTGGGTCCCAGGAGGAAACTCAGGCTATCATGTTTAGTGGCAGGTGCCTTTACCTGCTGAGACATCCCTCTCGTCCCAAATTTTAAATATCATTCACAGCTTTCAACAATATCTTTTTGTCTGTAAAACACCATACTTATTTGGAATTGGTAGGAGCTTTGAGGCTCACCTTCTCTATTAGTTGTCAGGAAGCCTTCTTGGGCAGCAGATTTAAGCTGCATTATCACTAGATCTCCTTTCGTCCCCTTCTCATTTCAGCCAAAAGAATTCAGATGTGACATGTAGAATGAGTGAACTATAGAAGACAGGCAAGTTTATTACAGAAAGCGGGACACCTTCGAGGACGATAGTGGGCAAAGGCCAGAGAGACCATTGTCCTAATCTACATTTTAGGCAGGCTTTCTACTATTTTAGTCTCTAGAACAGACAATTTACCAATGTGTATCTTCCTGTCCAGATGACTGACAGGCCTGTTTGGACTGACTCTTGCAAAAGTTATACTTTTGCTCTTTATCAGAAAGCCTCCTGCTATGCAGTAATCTCTTAAGCTCTTGGAATCAGGCTTAGATAATTATCAATTAATGACCTTGCTGGCATTTCAGGATGTCATGTTTTCCCAGGGCCAGAGATGACCCTCTTGCTAACATCTGAACTATCTGACAGTATAAAATTCACTTGGCAAATTATCACACTTTCCATTGTGTCAAGATTTCCATGACCATTTTAGAAAACATGGGCCAGTCTGTGTTCCAGCAACACTAGAGCTGGAAACACTCTTGAGGGTCTCTCAAAGCCTATCCTTCTGCCTCCTGGAAGCTCCCCAATTCTTGGAGCCAATGAACATTTAATTCTAGAATAGGGATTTCATGGAGTCTGGCTTTTAGTATCTAATCATTATTCTTCCCAGGATGTTCCTTCTGGAGAACTTGATTTTCTCCAGCTGCCACTTAAGCACAGGTCTGTGGAAAGCAGTAATGAATAATCGATGTGGTTTAAGCACACAGCTCCCCAGAGGGAAGGCATCCCTGGAGGCTCTCTCCCCACTCTCTCTTTACCGCTCCTCACTCATTTTCTGCTCTACTCTGAGCACTAGGCCTATCCTGAGGATGGCACAGCCAAGGGGCTTGGTGCCTTCTGGATTCTGGTTGGGTCTGCCAGCAGAAGTCAGTGAGAGAGATGCCCATGGTGGAGGAGAGAGGTGAGAAGGGGTCCTTCAGTTTATGGCCCCTGCTCTGGCTATCACAGTAGTCCCATGGCCTTCACTGCTTTGGGTGGTGGCTCTTCACAGTCTCAGCTCTCAAGAGCTCAGAGAATATTCTCCACTCCTTCTGGAGTTTTCAGGGGTTGCAAGAGGTTTGTGGCTGGTTTTCTGATTTTGTGGCTGGTCTCTGGGTTTGCCTAACTCACTCACACTCTGAAAACAGTCCTACCACTGAAGTTTCCTAAACCGCATGACTAAATTATATTTAGGGTCAGGACTCCACCTGAATGACAAAAATGTAGGAAGGCTGTCACTTCTGGGTAGGACAGGAGAATTTCAGGTATCTGATCTCACTGCCTCCCTGGGTGACTTCATAAGATCTGCTTTTCCTCACTTACTGCAAAGCCTTCTGCACCTCAATTATTTCATAGATCTCACTCTGTGCTCACCATGGAGAAGGTTCTGGAATGGGAGCTGGCAGAGTCGATAGCAATAGCCTCAAAGTCAATCTCTGGATGGAGAACAACATTTTAAAAGTGGGGTGGATCACTCTACCAAAAGCACAGTAGATCACTCTACCACCCCTGCTGTCCTCTCTGACTTCAGTATCCTTTATTGTCCTGCTGTCTTGAATATGAGCTATATGATGACTCCATATGCTTGCTTCCTCTGGCACCCTGTACAGAATGTCCGTTCACAGCTGGGTCCTGATCACAGTGCCTGGCACACAGTAGGTAACTTGGTCAATGATGAGAGGACAACAGACTGGATTTTATTCTTGTGGCTTTGATTATGCTTTGTCTAGGCCTTGCCTCTGAGAGGCCATCCATGAATGAATACATATGATA
Source organism: Mastomys coucha (assembly GCF_008632895.1). Classification (NCBI taxonomy): domain Eukaryota; kingdom Metazoa; phylum Chordata; class Mammalia; order Rodentia; family Muridae; genus Mastomys; species Mastomys coucha. The sequence continues at coordinate 117,483,790 of NW_022196906.1, read as the reverse complement.
AGGAAATACAGACGGTTTTCATGGGATCTCATGATGAGAGAAGAGGGTAGTGGCAAAAAGGGCTCATGGGAAAAAACTAGTATTTAAGTGGGCATATAAGAATGAAGCTTGGAGCCGGGCGGTGGTGGCGCACGCCTTTAATCCCAGCACTTGGGAGGCAGAGGCAGGCGGATTTCTGAGTTCGAGGCCAGCCTGGTCTCCAGAGTGAGTTCCAGGACAGCCAGGGCTATACAGAGAAACCCTGTCTCGAAAAAAACCAAAAAAAAAAAAAAAAAAAAAAAAAAAAAAAAAAGAATGAAGCTTGGAAATAGATGGTCATGTCTTTAAAACAAAGAAGCTAGGATTGAAATATACCCAGTGCTAATTTTACTGTATAAGCATCATTCCAAAACCACAGTCTCACACCTCTGACCTGCTGTGATGATACAAAGTTCTTTACAAGAAGGAAATAGTGATGAGAGCGACGTAGGCAGGAGGAGGAAGGGAGAGTGGGGGATAGAAGTACTCTATAGGGATGAGTCACACAGGAGCATCACATCTCAGTACAGAAACCACTGTCTGGTGGCAGCTGTGTACATTTGGAAGCATTTGGGCTGAACTTGGAGAAAGGTATGCATTGTGGGAAGGTTGTCATAATAAAGGCAAACACAAATGACTTCCACTGGAACAGGTGCTTGGGGGCTGAGGATATAGCACATGTAAGCATCTGGCACATGTTAGCCAGCAAATCCTCCCTCCTTTAAACTCCTTTTTGCACTACTGATGGGCTTTAAGGGTTCTGGAATGCCAGACACCTAATTCTGAGAACGATGGAGACAGAGCCTGTCTACCACCCTTCCAGTCACTGAATTCCAGTGCCCAGGTACACTTTGAACAAAATGAATGCAAAATACTTTGACTTTGCATTCAGGACAATGGAATTCCATACATTACAGATGGACACAGTCCCACAATGGAGTTGAAGTGATTTGCAATCAGATACATCTAGGTTTAAGTCTGAGAATGCATCACTCCAGCTATATTGCATTGCCTTGGATCCTGTTCTTTCAAAGGATCATTTCCCTGTCTGGGAGAGATTCCAGAACCAATTCATGCTGGGCAGACTCAGTGAACTGGGCAAATCTTTTGGCCAGCACATACTAGGAAGGTCCAGGGTCACAGTCGTCACTCTCACTAGCATAATAATTTGCCCAATAGATAGTCCCAAACATTCCTGAGAAGAGAGGGGACACCAGCCACATCACCAGCCTGGAAGGTGAGGACTCAGTTTTCAAGGGACATATGTTGGTGAGATAACCTACTTTTTGCAAGTAAAATGTGTCTGTGGAAACATTACCCTGACTGGTTGTTTCACTTACTTCCATGTCTCCTTTTGCTATGATTCCGCCCATTAAGAAAGCAGGATTCGGGGCTGGCGAGATGGCTCAGCGGGTAAGAGCACTGACTGCTCTTCCGAAGGTCCTGAGTTCGGATCCCAGCAACCACATGGTGGCTCACAACCACCCACAATGAGATCGGACGCCCTCTTCTGGTGCGGCTGATGACAGCTGCAGAAAATTACGCCAGAGCGAGCAGGCCCGAGCGAGCGGGGCGGAGCGAGCCTGAGCAGAGGTCCTGAGATCAACAGCAGCCACACACATGATCGAA
>NW_022196906.1:117476767-117482109 GCF_008632895.1 Mastomys coucha | reverse complement strand
AAAAAAAAAAAAAAAAAAAGAAAGAAAGCAGGATTCTCATCATCAAGTTTCCAGGATCAATAAGAGAAAGAGGTACAGGTGGAAGCCTGCCCTTAGGCTCATTCACTTCTAAGCGCCAAGGATAGCAACCTGGGCATGGGTAGCAGGATGGCAGACAATAATGAGGGACCTCAGCTGCCCTGTGCATCTCATTACCCACACAAAGCTCCACTTTCCAGAACTCTCAGTGTTTGAAACCAGAATATGGACAAAGGATACCTATCTTTCTTCTCCTCCTGAGGCTGGAGTTGGACCTGATTCTTGCTCTGTGGTTTGCCTACTCCTCTGTAACTTTCCTCCTCCTGATGGAATAAGAAAAATCAGGGGATGATTTATCTTGCTGGTCACCTCCTACTGTCTGATCACTACCTAGTTAGGTTTCTGTTGCTGGGGTAAAATCATAACCAAAAGCAACTTGGGGAGGAAAAAGTTTACTTTACTTGCACTTCCATATCATAGTCATCATTGAAAGAAGCCAAGGCAGGATCCAGGAGCCAAAACTGAAACAGACCATGAAGAAGCACTGCTTACTGGCTTGATCCCCCATCTCATGCTTGTACACCTCAAGACCACCAACCAAGGGGTGGCAGCATCCACAGTGGGCTGGGCCTTCCCACATCAATCACTGATTAAGAAAATATTTCACAGGCCAATCTGGTGAGGGCACTTTCTCAATTGATTTTCTCTTCCCAAATAATTCTACCCTATGTCAAGTTAACATAAAACTAGCCATTATTCATGCCCACAGGCCAATCTGATGGAAGCAGTTCCTCACATAAGAGTTCCTCTTCCCAGGTGACTCTAGGTTGTATCAAGTTGAAAAAAAGCTAACTGTATTAGGGGGTTGGGTAGCAGATTGGGGGGGAGTGGAGCAAAGAAACTGCTCATATCACATGACATGATATAACTATACCATGCTGTGTGGCATAGTTAAGGGGAAAGTTTTGTTGTAGATGTAAGTAAGAAAAAGCAGCCAGAGGTATTTGGGAAAGTTAAGAGCAGACAAAGAGGTAGGCTGAACATGTCCAGCAGGCTGGAAGCTATCTTCTAGAGAGGGAGAATAACCAGAGATATAGAATAGAGAGAGCAAAGTGAAAATAGGTGATGGGGATCAGGGTGGGGGGCTTGCCGTTTTAAAGAGAATAAATGGTGTCTGAGAGGAGGGAAACCTAGGGAGATGAGAAAGGCTAGGATGCTAGAGTAAACTGTGAAATGTATAAATACTTGTGATGGGGGAGGGGGAGGAGAAATGGAAGCCAGCATGTGATTTGATATGCGGTTACCAATTTATATCAAAGGAACTCTATGTCCCTTCTGTCAGAGACAAGGAAGATGACCCCTTTGGGCAGATGGGTACCAGGTACAGGTTCCTGAGGAATGCTGGCTTTTATCGAACCACCAGAAATATTCCTACAGTTCAGGTTGAGCTCATTTCTGGAAATATAGATTGTCTTTTGGAGTTTGGGAATTGGAGTTTTTTTTTTTTTTTTTTTTTTTGGACCTAACACTAACTGGCACAGGTATCATGGTAATAAATGCATGTCTCAGAACACTGGTACTTCTGCCTGATTCCAAACATCAATACTATCCCCGCCCAGGCAGGCTAACCCTAAGAATATCTGTCAACAGCTATTCAGAGTGAGCACTCTGTTTTGTGAACTTTCTATGGAGAGAGGATTAAATACATATTTACCCCAGGCAGAGCACCAACAACAGAACAAAAAAAAAAATGACTCCAGCAGAGTCTAGCTTGGTAAACTAGTATGTTTAACTAAAGTTACTTACAGGAGCATAAGCAACTTACAAAGCTATACAACTAAAGAGAATGCCTCTCATCCTTCCTTAACAACTGTTAATTGTGTATATATCTGTGGGTAGCAGGTGGAACCTTATAAGACCCTCGACCTAGCAACCATTAACTCTCTATAAGTACTTAGAGAGGGGCAGGCTTTTGTGAGTCTCTCCTACCATGCCAGAAAGTTAATCAGCCAAATCTTGTGCAGGACTACTGTAGGTAATTGCAGCTACAAGAAGACAATGGCCACATCATGCCCAGAGCACAGTATTCCATAGTACACCTTTTAGATGCTGATGGTCAACCTTGTAGGTCACCCAAATATTGGGTTGCTATTCTCACTGTGGCCTCCAAAGAGTATCCTGGAGATCTTTCCATTACATCTTTGGCTACTCCAAACTTACCACCATGAAACAGAGGACATGTGTCCTTCCTGCACTGAGATTCATGGTAACAGGACCCTGTCTTTGTTAAATACATAGCTGCAGCACTTTGTATAGATCAGGTACTCTGGTTTTCACGGAATGCCTTGGTTTCAGGTCTGTACCATCTGTGACAGGAAGACCAAGGACTTAAGGTCAGAGGGTTAGTATTAAGTGATCTGGCACTGGAATCCAAGTAGAATTCCATCTAGAATTCTACTGGCACCAAGTAGGGTGCCAGTAGAACCATAAGTATGTGTCTAGGCTATGAATCATGGTCAGTAACTGAGGGCCAGGGCAAGATTTTCAATATTCCTGTGCTTCACTTTCCTTATCTGTAGAAGTAAAAGCATAAAAATATCTTCCCTTAAGGTACCTAAAAATATTCTATTCCCAGGATTCTATTCTATCCCTGGAAATTCCAAGGATGTGGGTATGTTTATCAAAAAAAAAAAAAAAACCAGAATACAGAATGCTTTGTCTCTCTCTCTCTGTCTCTCTCTCTCTCTCTCTCTCTCTCTCTCTCACACACACACACACACACACACACAAACACTCACATGCACAAGGGAATATTAATAGATACTCAGGAGTGCCAATAAAGGTTATATAAGCTGATGGCTAATATTATTATGAATAACTCTTTAAAATAGTTTGATTATGTGCATATGTGCATGGGTTCGTACACAAGAGTGCAGCATCTACCAAGGCCAAGAACTGGAGTTAGGTCTCAGAGTCTCCTGGAGGACAGAGGACTACTGTAGCTTGTTCAGGCTTAAGTATGAAACATGAGTCCTTCAGACAGGCTAAAGTAATATTGTCACACTCTCTGCTAAAAAACAAAGTGAAAATTACAAATTTTCACTTGGTAAAGTGAGTGGTACATGGTTGTAATTCCAGGAGGTAGGAAGGGAGGAAGATGTCAAGTTAGAGGCCAACCTGGACAAGTTATTGAAATCTTGTCCCCAAAAAGAAAAATAGGAAAAATTTTTGAACCTACAGAGCCCAAAGAGGTATATAGTAAAAAGACCAATAAAATATGTTGGAGCCCATTAGGGGAGAGGAAGGAAGGGTAGGGGAAGAGAAAGTGAGGAACCAAGTCATCCCATCCTCCACAGAGATCATCTACCCTCTAGTTTCCTACCTTTTTGGTAGTTACAAGTTCCTTGAGGTCTTCGAGCAATGTCAGGATGACAAAAGCTGACCTGGCTCTGGGAAGCCCAGACATCTGCATCTTCCTTCTACATAGGACCCATCAATGTCAAGAGACTGAACTTCAAGTTCACTCAAGCCTTTTGGTGTTCATACGGATTATTTTCATGTTAATAAATAATTGCAGTTAGTTATTCTTGGTTGTCAACTTGACTAAATCTGGAATTAACTAAAATCCAAAAATGGAGGGCACACTTGTGAGGTATTTTTGCTTAATTTGAAGTAGGTAGCTCTACTTCTAATTTGGATTTTTTGAAATAGAAAGACACATGCCTTTAATTTGAATCTTGCAGCAGAAAGACACACCTTTGATCTGAGTTTGATCTGGGTCAAACCTACTGTAAGCTTATATAAAGTCATAGAAGAAGGAAGCTTTTGCTCTTTGCCTGCTTACCCTCAGCTTGCTAGCAAGTATCTTCCTTCACTGGCATTAGAGCCTACTTCTTCAGGTTTCCAGCATATGCAGAAGACCAGCTGAGACATCCAATCTTGTAAACTGAGCAACTATTGGATTCTTATTCTTTCCGTTTGTAGCCAGCCATTGTTGGATTGGCTGGACTACAGCTTGTAAGTCATTCTAATAAATTCCATAGATAGATAAATTGATAGATAGATAGATATTTATTCTATAAATTTGGTTACTCAAGAGAACTCAGACTAATACACACTGAAATAAAAACTCCTCCCACTCAGGCCTCTTCCATCACAACAGCAATGCCCATCTCAAGAAAGAAGGAAGAAAGTAGATATTTCTTACTAGGAGTTTTCTCAATTCTCCATTCTTTACTCTTTCATTCATTTTTGTTGATTTGAGGCAGGGTCTTGGTATGCATCCCAAGATGAACTTGAAGTCCTCCAGCCTTTAGCTTCCTGAGGTCTTGGATGATAGGTATATGCAACCACATTGATCTAGCCTTACCATCTCGATGTCGCTTGGTGTCTTGAAATGTATAATAAAGATCCAGTCCCTGTCTAACTGTTCTACAGATACATCTTACTGCTTGGAGCAATCCTTAAATCCATGCATCCCATAGCTTGAATAGGACAATCTTCTCTGATGTTTGCCCTGAGAGAGACCAGCAAGTAGTCCTTAGCTCTGGATCTGCTGGCTAAACTGGGCTGGGACTCTGTAGCCTGAATTTTAGATGATGTTTTTATTTTTTCCTGGGTAATCCTCTACCTCTATGCCCAAGAGTGGGAAGAATAATGGTAATCAATTCATAGGGTTTATGTGAGAATTAAATGGGACAATGAAAACAAAGTCCCTAGGGACAAGTACACAATATACTGTCTTCCAATGGTAATGTTTTTATTGTGTAGATATTGGGTCTTATGTAGCCCAGGCTGGTCTTAAACTAGCTACATAGCTGAAGCTGGCCTTGAACTCTTCTTGATCACTCTGCCTCTATATTCCAAAAGCTAGAATTATAGATGCGTGTCAACATATGAATTTCTTTATATCAGAACTTTCCCCTGAGCTGCAGCTGTAGCTCAGTGGTAGAGTGCTTATCTTGTGTGCCCCAACAACAGAAAATGTGGAAAGTAATTTTCTCACTTAGATCAATGACATAACAGGGAAGTAAGAAAATAAGAGAGGGCTGGCAGGGTGGCTCAACTGTAAAAGTACCTGCCTCTTAAGCCTGGTCCTGTGTTTAATTTTTTTTAAAACTTTTATTGCATTATGATGAGAAAAGTTACATGATTTCAATTTATCTGAATTTGTTAACATTTAAAAACATATTTCAATTAAATAGAATTGGATCACATTCTTGTTTCCCTTTTGTACCACTGCTCCTCCCAGAGACCCTTCCTTCAATACCTACAATATCTTTTTTGTCATATTCCTTAAAATTTATAAAATATTATAACAATAA
>NW_022196906.1:117448054-117474376 GCF_008632895.1 Mastomys coucha | reverse complement strand
TGTTGTGGGACTGGCTGCAGAGCTTGTGCCCAAGGTCTGCTCAGAACACTAACCCCGACAGACCGGAAAGAACTGGAGTCACTGGGCTGGCAGAGTTCCTGTGTGCCTGGTCCCGCTGGTCCCAGTTACTCCCCTGTGTTCAATTTCTAGATCCACATGGTGGTAGAAGAGAATCCATTCCTTCAAGTTGTTCTCTGATCTCTGTATACACACCATGACAAATATGTACCTACCCACCCAACACATAAAGAAATCAATAATTGTTTTTCTTTTAAACTAAGGAATTAGCAATTTGTGAGATTGGTGATGGTCATAAGAAAGACTTAGATGGGACACATTTAGATTCTTTTTAGTTATCACTATTATTGTTATTTTTATTATGTGAACCAATGAGTTTATTGAAGTTACTTATAGAAGCATGAAGATCCCAAAACTGCTGTAGCAGCACAAAGTCCCACCCCATTATGGATGATGTAATGAAAGCCACATCATAGAATTTCCCCAGCTGCCCTCTTCCCTAAGTGTTCTAGCATCTCCAGAGGTCACGTGTGGCTGATGGGGGCAGAAGATGAATTTCATCCTTGTTAATTTTGATTCTCCAAAGACTATAAAGCAGCTAAGACAGAAGTCAGACCTTTATTGCTCAGACTGTGCCATATGGCATATCCATCTGGTAAAGCTAAGCATTCTATAATCTGATAATAAAACACCAAACTGGGTCTAGAGATGCAGCTCAGTTCACGGAGTGTTTGCCAAGCATGGATAAAGCCCTGAGTCTGGATTGTGATGATCAGTGTGTTATTGGGGAGAGGATGGGGGATGTAGGGTGGGACTAGCAAGGCACAGGGACTATGAGACACAACTTAGAATTTTGTCAGCCTTTAGCCAGGGCTAAAAATGGACACTATAGAAGTAGCAGCATTCCCTATTATTGCTTCTCTTCCCAACAGGTTTCTAACATGGCTGTTTTCTCTTTTTTCCTTACTTTTAAACTGTATTTGTGTGTGTGTGTGTGTGTGTGTGTGTGTGTGTGTGTGTGTATGTGTGTCTGTGTGTGTGTGCATACTCACTTTTGAGGCAGGGTACAATGGTGAATCTATTTTTTAAAGATCTATTTTATTTTCAATTACATGTGCATATGAGTGCCAGTACCTGAAGACACCAGGGGCATTAGATTACCCTGGAACTGGAATTACAGGTAATTGTGAGCCTCCTGGTATGAGTGCTGGGAAGAGAGCAGTGTGCACTCTTAACTCTGAGCTACGTCAATGATGGTGTTATGGGAATCGTTCTGGAATAACTCTCTGACAACAGTGAAAGTGGAAGAGAGATGTGGCTGTGGGTGGACTGAAGCTGGACAACTCCTAAGAGGCTTCTGTCTTTCTGCTCTGTAAAAGCAAGTGAGCAATTACAGAAGCATACCAGCAGTCAGAGGTTATTAAGGGTAGCGACCATTGTTTAGCTATTTCTCCAGGTCATTCTGTTTCAGGCAGCAAGTGAAGTCATGCTTGGCAAATCAGCAGTACAAGACGTGTTTTAAGTAAATCACTAAATAAAATCAATATCTAATGAATTGCCTTTTCTACTTCAATAATCTTTGAACTTGATGCAATCTAGAATCACCTAGGGAATGGACCCTTCCCTGACATGCCTCTGGGATTTATCTTGATTAGGTTAATTGAGGTGGGAGACTGCCCACTGTGTGCAGAACCATTCCCTGGGCTGGTGTCTTGGGCCATATAGAAAGAGACAAGCACAACTGTTGCCATTCCCTGACGGTAGATGTGATGTGACAACTGCTTCAGCCTCTGGCTGTCTTGGTCTTCCTGTCATGATGGACTCATCCTTGAACTGAGAGTTAAAGTAAATCCTTTCTCCTTTAGGTTGTCTTTACCATGGTCTTTTATTCTTACAATAGGAAAATAAATAAGATGCAGTTTCTCATTTTCCTGGTGCTTACCAGATATGCTAGGTGGCTGGCCAGAAGACCCCCAGGGATCCACCTGTCTCTGCTTCCCAGTGCTGAAATTAAGTTTTACCATGTTCAAAATTTTACATGGGTTCAGGAGACTGAACTCAGGGCCACACGTTTCCAAGGCAAACATTTTACCTATTTTTATTTGTCTATTTTTATTTTCTTTTTTATATGTATGTACCTAATTTTAAATATTGAAAATATGCAGGTATGGGGGAAATAACCAGAACTGGCTGTTGTAAATTGTTCAGGGTAACTGGGAAAATTCCTGGAACCCCTTTTCACCCATAGTCTTTGCTCCAAATCTAATTTTCTTGTCTTCCTGGATGTTCCAGTTCCAGACAACACCCAGATCCAGCTTCTCTTTTAACCTTTGACAAGAGATGAGTAAAGTAGCTTAGGATGCAGAGGTGGGCATCCCAGGATAGCTGGATAGAAGCAGAAGTCCCTAGGATTAGCTCCAAGCCATCAGGGCCACCTCTCCTGGTCACTTATATTTTTGTTTGTTCATTTGTTTGTTTTGACTTTTGAGATGGGCCCTAGCCATCAGGGGCTTATCATTAAGGTCTCAAAGGGCCTGAGATCAACAGTGCTTGCTCTTACCTTGGAGCCATATGACTATTGTAGTTCTTTACAGGAGAGTCAGTATCCAATCTAGAAATGTCTATGTGATAGATGATGCACCAGGTACTAGAAACTGGTTGGTCAGGACAGGCAGGTTGGCAGTGACTGTCACAGGAAAAAAAAAATCAGAAAAATCTCAGGGAAATATAAAGGAATATAAAGGGAAAGTGCTCTATTTGCTTTTTTATTCTTTAAAAAAATTACTATTTCTCATTTTTAATTTTTATAAGAATCAGCACCAAATAACAAGTCTCCTCGAAATGCCCCCATCCTCATGCTTTGGTTCATGGGCTGCCCTTCTGTTAGGGGCAGGCCCTCTTTCCACATCTACTCTAGCTCTTCATCTACTGATTTCAGAGGCACCAATCTCCCAGCCAGGCATCTGACCACTGACCATGGCTCTGCTCAGGGTGGATGGGCATCTACAGATTAGAGGAGACTCTGAGTAGTACATCATTCAGTCAAAAAAAAACCAAAAGACAAAACTTAGCAGGTCTGGGTCCATTAGGAACAACAGGAATAAACAAAATGAGAGGTGGAGACCAGGTTGGGGAAAGACTCTAAGCTTTATCCTCACAGCTAAGTCCATTGTTTCTGTAGTCATGAGAGAGGCCATGGCTAGGGTAAGGGATCATCAGGGGCAGTGTCAAAAGGGCGTTGTGACTCCCACTTCTCCCAAGCATGAGGCTCTGTCATGCCCCACATCCATTCAGTAGGTACATCTGAGACCACTCACCAGCATATGACCTAGGACTACTCTTTTCTCACACAGACAAAAGATCTCAGATGTTAACAAGAAAATGGATATTAAAGAGAAATGTAAGGCTAGACTTGAGTCTTCTGTACATGAAAGAGAAAAACAACTTATGTGACACCATGAAGAAAGACTCTTGGAAAATGAAAAGCATTCTCAGAAGAAATTGATCTTCTCTCAAGCAGGCTGGGAAGCCATTCTAGACCAACACAGACTGGAGGCCCAACAGCCAATGCCATGGTCACTCCTGGATGAGGGGGGGGCAGCTTAAGACAATGAAAGTGAGCTGGAGGAAGACAAGACAGGCCATCCACACTGTGTCTCTTCTCTCTCCACAGCACTGCCATCCAGATCAACGCTGATCCCATGGGAGGCTGGAGGTTTGTCAGTTTCTAATTAACAAAGAAACTCTTGGTGGAAGGCCCAGAATTTCTCAGTAAATGGCCAATTTTATCTCACTAACTTCTGTTATTTGATTCAAAAGCTTCTGTTTGAGAGTGGAGGTGCAAGAATACCCAACTGGTAATCCTGCCCCTAAGGCTTAAACAACAGACTTCACTTTGCAGTGTTATTTCATAGGTACATCATATTGAAGAGATGCCACATCTCTTCAGAGAGCAGCTTTTCCTTTCCACCTGGCTCTGCCTCCTGCTGAGAGGAACCCACTCACCTATGGGGTTGGCAAAGTATGAACTGTCACTCCATTTCGTACGTAGACTTTATAAAATAAAATTTTAAGTATATATTATATAGAGAGCACATATTTTACTTTATAACTGTATTTTTGCAAATATACCAAATAAAAATATAAAATTTAGAAGACTAACATCCACAAGGATGTCAAATTGTCTGCAAAGAGAGAGGAATGTCTCGGTGGTTGAGAGCACTTAATTGTTTTGTAGAGGGCCCAAGTTTGATTCCAAGAACCCATATAGTAGGTCATACCTGCTTGCAACTTTAGCTCTGAATCTTCTGGCTCTGAAGGATCGGGTGCATTCTTCTTTCCTCCATGGCTCCTGCATGCACATGGTGCACATAAACACACACAAGAAAATATATACATGTAAGTAAATAAGGAAATAATCTTTAAAAAGAAATGGATACTGTACTGGCTGGTTTTTGTGTCAAGACAAGCTAGAGTCATCACAAAGGAAGGAGCCTCAATTAAGGAAATGTCTCCATGAGAAGCAGCTGTAAGGCAGTTTCTCAATTAGTGATCAATGAGGAAGGGCCCAGCCTACTGTGGGTGGTGTCATCCCTGTGCTGGTAGTCCTAGGTTCTTTAAGAAGGTAGGCTGAGCAAGCCATGAGGAGCAAGCCATAAGGAACAAGTCAACAAGCAACACTTTCCATGGCTCCTGCTGCCAGGTTCCTGCCCTGCTTAAATTCCTGTCCTGACTTTCTCTGGTGATGAACAGTGATGTGGAAGTGTAAGCCTAATAAACTTTCTTCCCCAACTTACCATTTGATCATGGTGTTTTGTTGAAGCAATAGAAACCCTAAGACAGATACCTACATAGCCAGCAGAAATTAATTTATTTCTTTCAGCCACAAGGAAGGAGGCTGCTTAGAATGGGCCATGTCTGGGCACCACACATATATAATTGAGTTGTGTGAATCAGTTTAAGTTGAGACTTCAGTTGGGGTTTGAGGAGCTGATTGGAAAGAGGAAACTCTTGATATAATAGTTAAAGATTAGGTGACAAGGGGTGTGAGTGAATTCTAAGGGTAAATAGTTAATTAATATAGGTGAGAGGTCTGTTGGGACACAGAGGCTTCATACAAGGAGTGTGGTTAAATGATAAGTAAAAGTTCAGATAGAAGCTTAGGAGATAGCTCAATCAGTAAAATGTTTGATGTACAAAAATGAGGACCTGGGTTTGGTACCCAAATAAAAAGCCCAGCATAATGGTATTGCATCTGCTGTCTCAGGGCTAGAGAGAGAAATCAAGATCTCTGAAGCTTACTGTCCAGCTGGCCCAACTGTATGGATGAGCTTCTGTTTCAATGATAGACCTTATTTCAAAAAATAGTGTGGTGATCTGGCCTCCACAAACATGTACACACAAGTAAATCAATCAATCAATCAATCAGTCAGTCAATCAATAAGAAAGAGTAAGTCCAAGCTCACAAAACAATAATAAAGTTATCTGCTAATCCATTTTCCTGGGCAGCAATTTCTTGCAGAGTAGAGGAGTAATTTGAATGTAGCTAGTACCAGTACTTGATTCTATTCAGGTGTGGGGCTGCAGGTGCTTTCTCCCTCAGAAAGTAGTAACTGCCTACAGCCTGACAATGGGAAAGCTGAGTCTGCTGAACTTGATCTCTGGTCCTTGCCTCATATTCCAAAGCCAGATTAGTCTGATGGGAGCATTTTCTAACTGAGGATCTCTCTTCTCAGATGACTCTAACTTGTGACAGGTTGACATAAAACTAACCAGCACACTATGTTAGATTGAATGGTGTGGTTGTCTCTATCAAATTCAGGTATACTTGGGCCATATATGGAAATGGGGTTTTTGTATTTGTAATTAGTTAAGATGAAGTAATCATGCATTAGCACAGGCTCTAAACCTCAATCTGGTGTCTACCCAAGGCCATGTGAGCACACAGAAGCATACATACAAAGGAGATGATGTACTGATGGAGGCAGAAACTAGAATGATGGACCTATGATATGAATACTTGCATTGCCAGATACTACCAGAAGGGAGGAAGAAAAAAAGGAAGATACTCTTCACAGCCTTTTTAAAGAACATAAGAAACCTTGACTGTGAATTTATAAGCTTTAAAACTGAAGGACAGAGGATCCTTCTGGTTTCCATCTGCACCTGCAGCTGACCCTGTGCCACAGATCTCCATACCCAGATCCCACCTGGAGAAAGCAGGTCTCCCAGGAGTGCTGACACACAGGCTTACAGGGAGGAAAAACTCACAAGGGTCAGAGACAGCAAGACCAGCTAACACCAGAAATAACCATATGTCAAAAGGTAAGTGCAAAAACACAAGCAACAGAAACCCAGGCTACTTGGCATCATCAGAACCCAGTTCTCCACCACAGCAAGCCCTGAATACCCCAACACACCACATCAGCAAGACTCTTATTTAAAATCACATCTCATTATAATTATAGAGGACTTTAAGAAGGACATAACTCCCTTAAAGAAATACAGGACAACACAAGTAAACAGGTAGAAGTTCTTAAAGAGGAAACACAAAAATCCCTTAAAGAACTACAGGAAAACACAACCAAACAGGTGAAGTAACTGAACAAAACCATCCAGGATCTAAAAATGGAAATAGAAACAATAAAGAAATCACAAAGGGAGACAACCCTGGAGATAGAAAACCTAGGAAAGAGATCAGGAGTCATAGATGCAAGCATCACCAACAGAAGAGATACAAGAGATAGAAGTGAGAATCTCAGGGGCAGACAATACCATAAAAAACATTGACACAACAGTCAGAAAAAATGCAAAATGCAAACAGTTCCTAACCCAAAACATCCAGGAAATCCAGGATGAGAAGACCAAACCCAAGGATAATTGGTATAGAAATGAATGAAGATTCCAAACGTAAAGGGCCAGTAAATATCTTCAACAAAATTAAAGAAGAAAACTTCCCTAACCTAAAGAAAGGGATGCCCATAAACATACAGGAAGCCCACAGAACACCAAATAGATTGGACCAGAAAGGAAATTCTTCCTGTCATATAATAGTCAAAACACCAAATGCACAAAACAAAGAGAATATTAAAAGCAGTGAGGGGAAAAGGTCAAGTAACATATAAAGGCAGACCTATCAGAATTACACCAGACTTCCTACCAGATACTATGAAAGCTAGAAGATCTTGGGCAGATGTCATTCAGACCCTAAGAGAACACAAATGCCAGTCCAACTACTATACCTAGCAAAACTCTCAATTACCATAGATGGAGAAACCAAGGTACTCCATGACAAAACCAAATTTACACAATGTCCTTCTATAAATCCAGCCCTACAAAGGATAGTAGATGGAAAACTCCAACACAAGGAGGGAAACTACACCGTAGAAAAACCAAGAAAGTAATCTTTCAACAAACCCAAAAGAAGATAGCCACACAAACATAATTCTACCTCTGACAACAAAAATAACAGGAAGCAACAATCACTATTCCTTAATATCTCTTAACAGCAATGGACTCAAGTCCCTAATAAAAAGACATAAACTAACAAGACTGGATTTGTAAACAGGACCCAGCATTTTGCTGCATACAGGAAATGCACCTCAGTGACAAAAAACAGACACTACCTCAGAGTAAAGGGCTTGAAAACAATTTTCCAAGCAAATGGTCCCAACAAACAAGCTGGAGTAGTCATTCTAATATCGAATGGTTATTAAAGGAATGGTTGAATAAAATCAACTTTCAACCAAAGTTATCAGAAAAGATAAGGAAGGACACTTCATACTCATCAAAGGAAAAATATACCAAGATGAACTCTCAATTCTAAACATCTATGCTCCAAATGAAAGGAAAGCATGGAATACTCACAATACAACTCACAGACCACATGAAACTCAAGAGGAAGGAAGACCAAAGAGTGGATACTTCAGTCCTACTTATAAGGGGGAATAAAATAATCAAGGAAGTAGAAGTTGGGAGGGACTTGGGAGGAAGAGAAGATGGAGAGGGAGAAAAAGAAGGAAGAATCAGGTATGGGAGGAAATGGAAGAGATATACAGAGGGTCAGGAAATTGAGCAGGCATGTGTGGCAATGGGGGATGGGGAGCTGGGGGAAGCAACCAGAAAGTCCCAGATGCCAGGAAAACAAGACCCTCCCAGGACCCTACAGGGATGACATTAGCTGAAATACCCCACAAATGGGAAGGAGAACCTGTCTTGACCATATGCAGAAGTTAGGCATGGCTCCCCAGTTGAGGAATGGGGCCACCCACCCATCTCCAAAATTTTAACCCAGAATTGCTCCTGTCTAAAAGAAATACAGACAAAGAGTGGAGCAGAGACTGGAGGAAAGGCCATCCATAGACTGCCCCACCTGGGAATCCATCCCACATGCAGACACCAAACCCAGACACTATTGCTGATACCAAGGAGAGCTTGCTGACAGAAGCCTGATACAGCTGTCTTCTGAGAGGCTCTGCCAGATCCTGACCAATACAGATTTGGAGGCTTGCAGCCAACCATCAGACTGAGCATGAGGACCCCAATGGAGGAATTATGCGAAGGACTGAAGGAGCAAAAGAGGACTTACCTGGCATCAATGGGAGGGGAGGCCCTTGGTCTTGTGAAAGCTTGATGCCCCAGTGTAAAGGAATGCTAGGGTGGTGAGGCAGGAGTGGGTGTTGGGGGGAGCACCCTCATAGAAGCAGGGTAAAGAGGGATAGGTTAGGGGATTTGCAGAGGGGAAACCAGAAAAGGGGATAACATTTGAAATGTAAATAAATAAAATATCCAATTAAAAAATGCTTGAAGAAAACTGAAGGACAAAGTTCTGGTTTGCATCCCCACTCACAGAACTTTGTGATGGCAGCTGAGCAGGCAGCTTTGTCATGAGCCATAAACAGCCAGGACCGAACCCTGGCCTCTGATTGGAATCATGGTACCAGACGGAATGAACAGAGGGCTGCCAAGGTGGAGCAATACAATGAAGGCTGAGGGACATAGTCTATATTGTAGCTTTTTATGTTAGGCTGTCTACTTGCCCAATATTCAAGAAGTAACTCTTAAAAAAAGGGGAGGGGAAAGAAAGGAAAGAAAAAGAAAGCCCTCTAACCAAATCAATTCTGGAAAACTTTGAAACATGGCACCCTGCCGAGCCTCTCAATTTTCCCCCCTCAGCAACTACACAAGAAATAGAACCATTCAGAACTGGTGCTGGGACAGATCATGTGGGAGAAAAGGGTTCAAGGTTCTTCTACTTAGCAGTCAGCTCATAACTCTCTTGTGCTCTCCCTATCATTTGGCTTACAGGTCTTCAGAACTGGTGTGAGGAGAGAGATGGAAGAGTTCAGAGCTGAGGAGCAGAGAATTCCTACAAGAATATAGGCAAAGTTTAATGAACCAATCTGGTGGGAGCATAAAAGGCAGGGATGCTGACAGGAATTGTACAGTGGAGGCTGGGTTTGTGAGGTTTCAGAAAGGACAGGATCATTTGAGTTGCATTCAGTCAAAGAATGTGGCAGCATTCTGTCTGTCCTGAAATTCAGCGTAAGACTCACTCAAAGCAATGGAATAAGCTGTTTGGTGAAGAATATACTGAGACAGAGCAACATTCGGGTGTGGTTATTGGTCACTGCCCCCCATCAGATTTACCATGACACCAAAGCATGAAGTTTGATGAGGAGAGAAAAACCAACAGGGTTAAAGTTGCAGGTGGGATGGATGTTATAAAAGAGGGTGCGTTGTGGCTTCATTTTCATTAAACTCTAGAAAGTCTTTAATTTCTTTCTTTATTTCTTCCTTGACCAAGTTATCATTGAGTAGAGTGTTGTTGAGCTTCCATGTGTGAGGGGGCATTCTATTGTTTATGTTGTTATTGAGGAGCAGCCTTAGTCCATGGTGATCTGATAGGATGCAAGGAATTATTTCAATCTTCTTGTATCTGTTGAGGCCCGATTTGTGACCAATTATATAGTCAATTTTGGAGAAAGTACAATGAGGTGCTGAGAAGAAAGTATATCCTTTTGTTCTAGGATAAAAAGTTCTATAGATATCTGTTAACCCCATCTGTTTCATAACTTCTGTTAGTCTCACTGTGTCTTTGTTTAGTTTCTGTTTCCATGATCTGTCCATTGCAGAGAATGGGGTGTTGAAATCTCCCACTATTATTGTGTGTGGTGGAATGTGTGCTTCGAGCTTTAGTAAAGTTTCTTGTATGAATGTAGGTGTGCCACAGACTGGGTTTCTTTGGGGACCCCTTGTTCTGCAGGGTGATGAGAGTTTTGGCCTGGTGGACTAGGAATTCAGCGTGTGACAGACAGAAACAACACAAGGGAGTGCAGATTCTGAATTTATTTTCACAAAATAAGAATCAGGCTTATATAGTATATAGAAACAGGGCGAATGTCAGGGATCATGTAGGCAGGTAGCAGTCACAAAGTTAGTAAAATCTAATAGCCAGGTGTAAATGATTACTTTGGAAGAACAATAGTGCTCTTCCCCCTCTGGGCTATCTTGGCAGCCCTAAGCAAACTCTCTTGTGGTCAGAATCAGGTAAGCACCAGGGGGTCCCATTCTAGCAACTCCTGGGAATGGTTTGGCTTGTAACACAAATATTAGTTTAGGAAGCTTTTCCACTACTCTCTAGTTTGTAAAGCAATTCTGCCTTGTGTGGTACTGCTCTTAGAGTTCTAACTATGTTTACAGATAGCAATAGTGTTTGACTACTATCTCTAACTCTGGAGATACCCTGTCTGATAAGGCAGCTTCTTTGTGGGAATCAGTAGGCAATAATGCCTGGCCTTTATTGCTAATTCTAGGGACTCTCTGTCTGCTAAGGCAGCTTCCATTGTAAAAATTCCAAGGTAGTAACAGTTAGGAAATCAATTAGAATCATTGAAACATTGTGGAGGCCAGGAAACAATGTTAAATCTCAATTTTAGCTATAACAAAATATTTCTTAGGGCACCTTAATGCCTGAATAAAGAAAGCATATAGATTTCTCCACAGACTTAGCAGAGATCAATCTGGAACATGTCTAAGTTAGGAGATGCCAACGATTGACTGAATACCCATGAGGCACAAAACTCCCTTTGAAGTCATAACGCCTCTTATCCAAGATCAGGCTTTTAACCCTGATACTGTAGACCTACTGGGGTAAACAAGTGAGTGCAGCCTAGATGCCCTTGCATTTGGAGCATAGAGGTTCAGAATTGAAAGTTCCTCTTGGTTGATCATACTTTTGATGAATATGAAGTGTCCCTCCTTATCTTTTTTGATCACTTTAGGGTGAAATGTCAGAAATGTAGCATATTCATAATACATGGAGTGGAACCAGCCCATGAAAATGATTACACATGCATAAGCAGCTGAACATGAGGGGCAAGAATGTCAAAATCCATTGGAATGTAGTTCTCAAACCCAGTACAAATGGCTAACTGAGGTGCCTATTTAACAAATCAATGCAGACTTGACTGTCAGGTTCTCCCAGCATCCCTCAGTCCCTACCTGTTTCAGGGTATGGCTGGCATACCTCGACCCCTACACTGAGCTCTCTGCCCAGGGGCTAGGCTGCCTTCCCCTTGTGGTTCTTCCCTATATAATCCAGATATTTTGGCTACACCAGTTCTTTTACCATTTTCACCCTTTACCTTCCTGGCCTCTTGGTCTCCTGGCTTTTCCCTCCCACCTCTCCTCACATGGTCCAGATTAAAGTCAAGTTTACTCTGGATTCTGTCCTGGCCGGCAGGACAAGTTATTCGGGAGGTGGGGGGGGGGGCGAGGAGAAGCACAACCTGTGAATAAAGAATGGGCGAGAGAGACAACAGGACTCAAGGAAGCATTGCTTGTCAAGAGCCGTTTACTTGGTTGAGCAGGGCATATTTAAAGCAAAAATCTTGGAGGGGAGGGGGAGAGGAAGGAGGGAGAAGGATGTTTACAGGATCTTCTGGGGCTAAGACCCTGGGGGAAGTCTTAGGCACGGGGAAGTTCTCAGAAGTCATGGTACACTGAATGTTTCTTATCTCAGGGCCAAGCAGGATATTTTTCTCAAGGTAAGCTGGATCTTGTGGTCGGAGAGCAGGATGTTTATTCCAAGGTGCTCAGCTAGCTGGGACAGGATGTTTTTCTCAGGTCTCTGGGTCAAGATGTTTTTCTCAGGTCTCTGGGTCAGGATGTTTTTCTCAGGTCTCTCATGGTTCTCAACAGATTCTCCCAGACATCTCTGCCACTGGTATGCTATCCCTCATATCTACAATAAACCCCCTCCACCATCCCTAAGAGTAGCCACATCCTCTTTTTATTTCTTTTCCATTCAATAACCACAAGCCCCACATGCTGAGTGTGGACCCTCTCAGTTTAGCCAGCTTGTCTGGCCTGATCTATCCTTGCTAAGCTCCCATTTTTGTCCCTTTTGGAATGGGATTGTTTACTCTGTGCCATTGTATACAAGATGTACATAACTTGTGTTTGTTTTATTTTACAAGGGCTCACAGCTAAGAATTTGTCTTGAGCCTCAGAAGAGACCCTGGAACAATGTTGGAACTGTAAGTGTACAGGCACTTTTGAAGTTGGACTGAAAGTATTTTGCATTACCAGATGATTATGAGTTTATGGAGCCACGAATGCAATGTTATAGTTTGGATGTGAAATGTTCCCACAGACTCTAGGTTCCCAGCTTGTGGTACTGTTTTGGGGAGGTCATAGAACCTGTAGGAGATGAACTTAGCTGAAGGAAATGGCTCATTGTGGTAGTGGTGGTGATGGAGGAGTGAGGCTTTATAGCTTTACCCTGCATTCTGTTTATCTATTTTTATCCACCCAGAGGTGAGCAAGCTCCTGCTGCCATAGCTTCAAGCCTATCCTCTGCTATGCTTTCCTTGTCTGATAGACAGTAGTCACTCTCTCAAACTATGAGCCAAAATGAACTATTCTTGCTTAAAACAACAACAACAAGGACATAGGCACTTCAGAAATTCTAAGCAGGATACAAGTCACAAGACTATACAGAGACCTGCCAAAGTCTATGTAAGAACAGAGGCTCTAAAGACATTGACTTTGTGTGTGTGTGTGTGTGTGTGTGTGTGTGTGTGTTTGGGTGTTTAAATTAGGAATCCTTGCTAGGCATAGTGGGTCACACCTACAATCTCAAAACTCAGGAGTCAGAGGCAGGAGGATTATGAGTTTAAACCTATCCCAGGATATATATTAAGTTCCAGGGTAGCCTGGATGCTTAGCAAACACTGTCAAACCCAGAACCAAAGCCAGAGTTGACCCTTTGAAGTTACAGCTCCATGAGCTTTGACAGGAGTATAGGATTGAGTGACCATCCCCACAAACAAAACTCATAACAGTTTTCCCACCTAAAAAATAGACCTCAGGGGACTCTTAGCACAGTTCCAGTGGCATGATTTAAACTCCTCTACGAGTGTCCTGTTTCCAGTGAAAACCACTTTCCTCAGAGTTCAAAGGATGATTTCCCTGCTCTGCCTCATTAGAGCTTCAGTTGAAAGAGCCAGGTTGCTAATGTTGACTCTCTTGCTCCTCCTGAGACCAATTTTCTGGACCTGAACAGCACCCACAGCCAAAACCTCCTACAGCCATTGAAGCAACTTCTGTGGGAGGAAGAAAACCACCTGCTTCCCAGAGTGGCCACAAGCACTTTCCCTGCCAGCTGTTCCAAGCACCGGAGAAATAAGTTCATTGATCTGGAATCCTAGGATTCTCTTCCAATTAGGGTCTTATCATCCCAGCTGCCGCCCACACATTAGACAATCGGAATAGGCTTGCGAGGCCAGACAGTCCTCTCTCAGCAGCAACAACAAGCCTTTAGTAACTGTCTAGCTAGCTTCTTCCTAACCAGGGTGGTTAGGTGGTTAATGCACGGTGGGCAGTGCATTTCCAACTTCAGGTCAACCTAGGGAACAGGAGGGGGCTCTTAAACCTCCTTCCTGAGACAGGAACCGGCAGTGTAGGGAGGGGCCTTCCACATCTTATCCTTCAGACTAGCAAGAAAAAACTCCCTCCTGTGGTCTGGTGGCCTATGGGCTTCAGCATCTCCTCCCCTAGCATGCACTTCATTTTACTCTGCCTCAGTTTCAGTGTCAGTGAAGAGACCTGGTGACAAGCTAAGTAGCAAGAACACAGTGCACAGGGAGTTGAGCATGTGTGGGTGTGCATTTAACAAAATGTTCTCATGTAAGGAGGCCTTGAAAGAAAATGGAGTATGGGGGGCGGGGGGACCGGTGCTTAGGGCCAATGGTGAAGTCAATGAAACTCCTAGCTCAAACATTTCTGCCTCTGCTAATCCCACTTGAAGCAAAGCCTCTAGACAGTTTACATGTCTGCTTGCCCTCTGTTCCAAGACTGTAAGGATCAGCAGTTCTGGGTCTTAGAATGATCATAATCAGGCACTCCTATACAAACACACTAGCATGCACATGCACATACACAAATGCCTACATGCACCAGAACTATGGGCCTTCAGAGGAAGATAAGCTGCTCACCCCACTCTTTGACTAACCTCAACCATGGCGCAGGCCTATCTAGAAACTGTGGCAGGCTCCTGGGCTGTGAAGTCCAGAAAACCACATTCCTCTCAGACAACACCTGCATGATCCCTCATGAGGGTACCAAACTTGCGAGTTAGAAAATTCTTGTTAAAAGCAAACAGTAAATTCTGTGGCCAGAGCCATGAGAGGGATTCTGTAGGAAGGCACCAGGACAGAGGACAGAAAAGCAGACACCAAACTCTGTGGCCAGAGACATGAAAGGGGTTCTATAGAAAGGCACCAGGATGGTGGACAACACAAGGTCATCAGTCTCAGTGATACTGGTGGGCTTTGGGATATAGGCATATCTCTTCTTACCAGGTACACAATTCTAGGTGGATTTGATAAGGACTCAGAGATAAAGTCAAGACTCTGTACAAGTTGGTTTGCACAGAAAAAGGTATGCTAGAGAAGCCCTTTACTGTCAGTGAGGACTGGCCAGATTTGGGTTAGACAGTCACTCCTAGGCAGCAAGACCACAAGTACCATCAGATCAGGCAGGCAGACACAAACAAACAAACAACAACAAAGCAGAAGCACTTGGCAGGCAGAGGCAGGAGATCAGAAGTTCAAGGTCATCCTTGGTTCATTGCCAGTTTGAGTCCTGGCCTGGGATACATGAAACACTGAGACTCAAAAAACAAAAACAAAAAACCCAAAACCAACAACAACACACCAAACAGAAAATTAAGGTAGAGGCCAATTAATTAAGGTAGTTGGGTTCCAGACAGAGAAATTCAAAGAGATATAGTGGAAACAGAGTTCCTAATCACTTCTTGTTGCCTACCCAATAAGCTCTCCTCTCAGGGCCCTGATAACCAGGAAACTGATACGTCCTCAGGCTGTCTGTCAGACCCACAGTCCCTGCCACCATGTTCATATTTGCCATAATTTTGGATGGTTTCTCCTTTAGATGGAACATATAATATTTCTCCACCCTCTCCCTTCACTCTGCTATGATTTCTTAGCTTCAGGTAGCTCAAAATCTTCAGAAAGAAATCTAAGGGATGGGTGGGTTGGCAGAAACTGCAGGGTTCTCTGAACCAGCCAGGGTCACAGTCAACCAGAAGCTCATTTCATCCCTGTGGATGTATCTGGTTCTCTTCTTCCTGGTCCATACACCATATGCTGCAGCTGGGTTTTTCTAGCCCATGAGACCCAGCATGTGTGTCTCTAACTCTATTTAGTGGCATCAGGTAACACGATGGGAGTATTTACACCAGAAGAATTGGAAAGCTAAGCTGCACACTAAGTTTCCCACTCTCCCCAGCACTTACTAAGATATGTCAGCCCACAGAGCCAGGCCATCTCCTTTTCACAGACTCACTCCACATCTCAGATTTTTTTTCTTTTTTTTTTTCTTTCTTTCTTTCTTTCTTTTCTTTTTTTTTTTTTTTATGTCCCTGGGCCCTCCTCCTTGAAGTGGGGTGACATACAAAACACTGCTCTCATTTCAAATGGGATTAAGATATAGTTTATTCAAATAGAGTGACCATGTCTTGAGAACACAGACTGGGTTGCCAAGAATAATGTGTTTCAATATAGAAAGTCTTTCATGAACTTTTTAATATAGACAGGAAAAAATCCAGTCATAAACCAGGACACCTTTCAAATATATTAGTGAAAACATCAGGTAGGCAGGCTATAATAAAATGAGAAATATCTCTGCAATAGGTCTCCGGTACTGTCTGCTGACATTCTTTTGGTTGCTGGAAGCTAGGCTGTCTATTAATACATCCCAGAAGATTTCACCTGATAATCCTGAGGTCAGACATAAAGGGCAGTGAATGATGACTAAGGGAATAAAGATGGTCCAAGAACAGTTGGCTCTAGATCTGCAACATTCTAAGTCTCTGTCGTTACAAAGTTTTAATCTGTTAACCAGCCTTGTACAGCTTTTAATTTGGGTGTTAAAATCTTTAATATAGGTTTGATTCCCTCCACCTATCCCCCTTCAGAACCTCAATTCATAAGACAGCTTGCAAGTTCTGCCTTCTCAGATTAGCAGCAGGCCAGGCTAGTCATCCCAATTAACAACTAGACAGCTTCAGAAGAATGAATAATGCTATCCTACACTCACCAGCTGACCTGCTTGTTGGCTATGGACACCTGAGCAAAGCAGGTCAGATCCACCAAACCACTCAGCTGCTCTGGACTCGGGAGTATAAAAAAAGTCAGTGTTTTATGTTGCTAAGTATTGAGATAATTTTTATGCAGCAATGACAGAACAGCATCTTTGTGGTCTATGGTCACTATCCATTTCTTTTCTCAAGTGCATGATAAATGGAATTCCACCTCTCCTTTGAGACTTAGCTGAAATATACCTGCTTCTAGTCCCATACTGGGGCCCATACCTTCTTCCCACAATGCTTTGTTTCTTAATTTCTATTTATTATTCATTGCTTTGCCATGAATGTATTTGCTCTTAAGGCTTCAGTGAGGAGGGAGACTGGGTCTTGACCATCACTGTGGTCTCTCAAGTGCCTACAATGTAGTCCCTTTGAGGTTCTCATACTTTAATGAGCAGAAAGCTTTCTTGGGCAGGTGTTTCTTCATGTTGATTCCGAGCCCATGATGAGAGTCTCTGACTTATCAATTCTGGTGTAGAGCCCAGAAAAGAAATACATAACAAGAGGTCTAGGAGACCCAGCTGCAGCTGATATAGAATGTGGGAAGACGCTGAGCTCCCATGAGTCAGGTAACTTGTTCAAGGTCATACAGAGAATGACAAAACCAACTGAAAACCCTTTCCAAACAGCCCTACAGGCAGTCTGAAAACATGCAAGTCAAACTTTAAATTTCTAGACTCTACAAATACACTAGTAACACTCATGGTTTGCAAGTGATTTTAGGATTGTGTGCATGTATACATGTAGAACAGCTGCTTACTAGAGAGTGTGTCCCAGAAGATGGCCCATTCTTCCCTGTTGCACTAGGAACTGTTGAGCTGATGGCCAGATGTGGCTGCATTGCTAAAGAAGAACCAACCTGAGAACTAGAGCAAGATCAAGACCCACAACTGCCTTACCTGCTCTCCAGCCCCCTAACAAGGTGGCATCAATGAGAGGTCTATGTGGAATAAAGGGGTACTCCAGGGAGAACCAAGAAATGATTTTTATTCAGAACTTGCTACAGAAGAGGGTCAGCAACAACTATCTATATTTGATATAAACTCAAAGGCAAGCAGAGTGGGAAGGCTGGCCAGTAAGAAATGGCATCATGCAGCCTCTGATTAGAGGTTGTGGACATGAAGCAAATAGAACAGGCTATCTAACAGCAGGGTGCCCCACATGACTAAGAGTTCATATTTGGTTTTCATTTTTAAAAATCGGTTCTAAATCGAAAGGGGATGCAAATGAGAGGCAGTTACTGATTAAATACCTACTCTGTAGGACTGATTTATCGGTGTTGGACTATGAATTGTAGACTGTGGGCCAGAGGGGGAGGCAGGGAAGAGATTCATATCTATGTGCTTGCATGTAGAGGCCTGAGGTCAACTTCCGGCGTCACAATGCAGCTATATTTGACAGCCCCAAGGATCTATCTGTGTCTGCCTCCCCAGCACTGGGGATAGAAGTGTAGGCCACCCCTCGTTGATTTTTTTTTTTAAACATGGGTTCTAGGGGAGTGAGCTCGGGTCCTCAGGTCTGTGCTGCAAACACTACCAACTGAGCTATCTTGCCAGCCCCAAGCCCTCCTCTTTTCATATGCAGCCTGGCCATCATCTGTTCGCATCTTAATCTTTCAAAGAGAATTTGATTCCCTGCACACTTCTCCCTGGGTATCCAGCCCAATTCTCACTTCTCCCAAATGAACCTGATGTCGCAGTTTCTGTATGATCTGAAATATGGCCCCTTCTTCCCCCACCTTCAGCTCCCAGTATCTAGAAGAGATAACTGGAGGAGCTCCTGACATGCTGCCTGTCTATGGGGACTCTGGAATGGAGCTTTTATACCATTTAATGTACAATGCATCATCAAACTGCAGAGGGAGATCTGTCTCTGAGTCATCAGGAACCCCGTCATCCTCACCCCACCCCTACTTCTACAGAGCTGTTTAGTCATCAACACATGATAAATGGAATCCTGCCTCTCCCTTGAGACTTAACTAAAAGCTGCTTCTATTGCTTCTCAGAGTTCCATGCTGGAGCCCATCCCTTCTTTCCACAGTGCTGTGTTCCTTTGCTTTGCCTTGGTCACTTTCCGTTCACTCAGGGGTCTCCTGATGCTGTGGGGTGAAGGCATTCCCAAGAGTGTTCAGTCTCCCATTTCCTTACAAGGGTAATCCTCTGTGTTGTCCATGCAGAGGCAGCCTAAAGTCATCTTTCAACTGCCCACTCATTACCACATTCAGTCTTTACCAAGTCCTATTAATTCTACTTCCATGATCTCTCTTGATTTGATCCAGTTCCCGGTTCTGTCATTCCTGCCTGAATCCTAACATATGCTGGCAGCACCTCACACCTGCTCTTGCCAAATCCCGAAGAAGCCAATGTACCAACCTCTTTAAAATAAGAATGGCAGATAGAAGCCAGGTACAGTGGCCACACCTACTATCTCAGGATTTGGGAACCAGAGGCAAGAGGATCAGTAGTTCAATATCATCCTCATCTATACAATGAATTTAAGGCCATCCTGGGCTGCATGTGACCCTATCATAAAAAACAAAAAAAGAAACAAACATAATTGCAAGAAGGTTATGTTTCCTTATAAAGAAAAGGTTAGTGGTCTCATCCCTGCTTAAGAAAGAATCTAATATGTACCTGTTGAGTTAAAAAAAAAATGACAACTCTGGAGAGGCGACTCAGAGGTTCAAAAGCATGTACTGTTCTTGAAGAGGAACAGAGCCACATCAGGCTGCTCACAACTGCCTGTAACTCCAACTCTAGGGGGACCAACCACAATGTCTGACCTCTGCAGACATCTGCACACACATGCACATGCCCACACAACGCATACATACAATACACATAATAACAAATAATGGAAAACAAATGTGATTTTTTAATTTTTACCTATTAGGGCAACCAATTAGCAATGTAGACATTTTAAAGGCTAAAAGCCGCAGTTACAGAGCAAAACAACCATCTCCAAAGTTCAGGCGTCTTAGAAATCACCTTGTCAGAAAAAGCATTTTCGGAGTCATGTTTGGAGTGTGGAGAGTGTCTGCTTCTGTTTAACTGCAAAGGAAAGAGCACCATTCTTGTGACTGTAAGAGGAAAGAGCACCTTTCTTTTTGTGATGGTAAGTCTCTTACTGGCTGTTAGAAAGATCTGCAGTATCCAGATTGAACAATATACCTTCATTAGTCAATACCAAAGAGGAAAAACTTGTCTGAGCAAGCAAGGACCCAGGAAAACAGATCACAGAAAGAGGAGCATGGCATAGGCTGTGAAGTGCTGCCTTGGAGGCCACCACTACTTTTCCCGGCCTGGCTATTCTGCAGGTCCTGTGAGCATGAGTATGTCCCTCCTCTGCTGCAGACACATCCTGGCCTACAGGACCCATCTCTGAGTAGACTCAGCCCTTCTGGAATGAGAAGATTCTGTGCCTTCCAGCTGAGCTCCTGTACCTATCTCCTTACTTAATGCTTTTCCTTCAGATCTCAGAAACTTCATGTACCTTACATACACACACACACACACACACACTTACTCACATGCATACACAGTCTTCACATACACATATACCCCATAACTCTCAGACACACCCCACACTTACACATATACTTACATGCACACACACTCACACACATATATACATACTCACACACATATACACATTCACTCACACAGACATAGTTACTCACATGCCCTCACACACACATGCATGCACATACACATATTCACACACACAGCACAACACACATACACACAAACTACCTGGACCACTGTCTCTCCGTGCCTG
The DNA here is from genome assembly GCF_008632895.1 of Mastomys coucha. Lineage (NCBI taxonomy): Eukaryota > Metazoa > Chordata > Mammalia > Rodentia > Muridae > Mastomys > Mastomys coucha. The sequence goes on along the minus strand of NW_022196906.1, from coordinate 117,453,909 downwards.
ACTCACTACTGTTCACCTGTCATCTCAGATTAAACATTTTCCTCTCGTCAGTTTTGAGCACTCACTACATCTTGAAAATAATGATACCTTCTTGTCATGTCCTTTGATAGCATCCTAAACTTTTAGGATACTCACCACAACATACAGTTTTTGTTCTTTGTCTTATATTTGTCTCCCTTCCAGACTAAAAAGTTCAGAAAGGCAAGAACAGCTTCTGACCTGTAACCTCTCCCTCCTTTCTCTCCTTGTTCTCCTTTCCTCCCCTTCCCTCCCCCACTCCCTTCTCTGCCTTTACTCTCTCCTTCTCTCTTTGACCTACTCTGTGTAGCCTAGGCTGGCCACACACACAGTCCTCAGTCTCCTAAATGCTGGGATTACAGGCATAAACCACCAACCCTGATATTTGATCTTTTTCAACATAGTACCATCATCTATAACACTTCATAAAAATAGTAGCAATTAACATTTTCTAAATGCTTACCCTGTTCTTCACTCCATTTGGGCTGCCTTAAGGGTACCCACATCATTTAACAAATATTTACCAAGTGGTGGTTTGGAAAACAGGTGCTAGGCACACAGCAGGGAAGAAAACAGAAGAAAGTAGCTGCTTCATGGGGCTGACATTTTAATGGGGAAGACATACCAAGCAGGATGAGAAATAGCTTATATGCATTATCGTAAAGTGTTATGTGTTAAGAAAGAATGCAAGCACAGGGGAGGGAGTAGCAGGCTTTTGAGATTCCTGGTTCCCCAGTTTTCATAGAACTAGAAATAAAAACTTGCTCAAAACTGAAACCTTTGGTTAATCCAGTAGTAGATTCAAGATTTGCACCTAGCTTTTGACGCCACAGGCCTAATTATTATACTTCCCCACCCCACACCCACACCCAGATAGGTGGTCAATAAGATTTGATGAAAGTCTAGTATGTAGCTCAGTGGTAGAACACTCACCAAGCACACACTAAGCTCTGTGAAAGAGACTCAGTACTGAGGGTTAGGGTGGAGTGACAGAAGGGATCATTTCAAGGGTTGTTTGGCTAGTCAGTGGCCTGAACATTCATAGCCCATTGGGATGTAGAACACCAGTTTTCCAGGAATGCCTTGTATCGACTTGTGGCCCCAAAGTTACTTAAGTGCCGCCCTGAGAAATGAAGGAGCAGCACTCCAGGCTCCACCTGCCTCTGGTCAGAGCAACTCTCTTTTTATCCAGTTAGTGTGTTGGGGTTCTGGGTAACAAGTCTTCAATGGCAGAGCAGTGGTGGAGGCGGCTTGTTCAGACCCTCCTTTTGAGGTGGAACCTGAGACTGAGAATAATAGCACAGTGTATTTAGAGTTATAGAGCCAGCAAGGAGCTTGCATGTGGGGCTAGCCTGGAGCTGAGAAGGGGTCGAAGCATGTGTAAAGCCCCTGATTTTCTCATCCTGAGAGTGGCAGGAGCTTGGCTTCTCCCTAGCCTTGCTCTGGCGCCCACAAACCCTGGCAGAGCACTGATTACCCTGGTATATGTAGCAACTGATAAGCCTGTGGTCTCCAGGGTTACGAGGGCTGATTACTGTTTTTCTGACTGCTGGGCTGAAACATACCTGGGCTGTGTTACCTTACAAGGTTCCTTCCCCAGGTCCCCAGTTGGTCCCGAGTATGCAAATGAAACACCATCAATGTTCTTGCCCCAGGCCAGTGGCAGAACACCACAAGGCCCCAACCACTTACTAGGGTATAAATATCCCCTGCCCCCTCCTAATAAACGAGCTGTCTTCTCATTTCTAATAAATAGTAATCTCAGTGTTCTTTCCTGTTGTACTTACTTCCACTCAGGATCCTCTTCTGAAAGGCTGAACTTACACCAGCTTTTTCAACAGTCTGATCATAGTGAGACAAAGCGGGACTCGAGCCCAGCACTTGGATATGATACCTGTGTCATATCTTTTCTCTACACTGATGCAACTGCCAGACCATGGGCACCAGATAGGAGTACTGAAGCTGTCAGGATAGCACTGGGAATTCCAATGATCCCATGTCCTCTTCTATGCTCAGAGCTGAGCTTTATTTCCCAAAGTTCTTTGTGTTTATATTTTTCAATCTCCTCTGAAATTACACAAGCCTTCTGGTTGGTTTCTTGCCAATAAGATGTGAGTATGTGTGATAGTCTTGGTTTTTAGGCCTGGTCCATAAATCCCTCCCTCATGAGGTTACCTTCTACTGCTTGGCTTGAGTTAGGAGATGCCACGTGTTGAAAGTGACAGAGCTTTGGGAGAGAAGCCTGGATCCCCAAGTCACCACTGGGCAGAGAGCTGTCACACCTCCCTGAAGCCTGAAAATATTTTAATACCTGGATACTCTAATTTTCTGTTTCTTTCTTTTAATCTGTTTTCAACTTTTTAAAAATTCCAGACACTTTGCGAATCATTTTGTGAAACGAGAGACTTTTCTGAGCAGAAAACAGAGGAAAATAACACCTAAATAGATACATGGCTACATAAAATTTTTTACTCTTTTTTCCTTTGACAGTGCCGATGTGCTGATCCATTGGCTTCTCCCATGCTAGGCAAGTTCTCTACCATTTAGCTACATTCCCAACCCCAATTTTTCACTTTTAAACATCAAAATACAGAAACAAAAATTGAAAGTAAATGACAGAGTGGGATGAAAATTTTTCATGTATTATCTATAGAGTGTTTCAAGTATAATGAATTTTTAAAAGATTTACTTATTTTTATGTGATAGTGCTTTGCCTGCATGTATGTCTGTGTACCATCAGTGTTCCTGTGGAGGTCAGAAGAGGGCTTCAGACCCCTAGAACTGCAGTTACAGACGTTGTAAGCCACTAAGTTGGCACTGGGAACTGAATCCAAGACTTCCAGAAGAGCGGCCAGTGCTTGTAACCACTAAGCTATCTTTCTAGCTCCTCAGCGAGTGCTCTAACCACTGAGCTATCTTTCTAGCTCCTCAGCGAGTGCTCTAACCACTGAGCAATATCTCAAGCCCCTCAGCCAGTGCTCTCACTGTTCAGCTATTTCTCCAGCTCTATAATGAAAATGTCAACAATACAAAAGGAAGAATGAAGATGGTAACTTAAGAACATGAATAGGCAAGCCACAGAACATGAAGAAATGACAATGAATATATGTATATTTAAGCCACCAAGTAAGAAATACAGAAGAGACTCAGGTGAGATCCACCATTCTGTCTCTGGTGACTTTCTAAGACAGGACCAGCCGGGAGGCACAGGTCTCACAAGTGGCAGGGCAGCCTGAACAGAATCCTCTCAACCTTCCATCTACACCAGGAGTGACTGCAGTGGATCCGCAGCCCTCTCTGCCCCTTACCTGCATGCAGAGAGCCTGCCTTCAGGGAGTGCTTTAACCCAGGGACTCCAGTGAGATCCACCATTCTCCCTCTGGTGACTTTCTAAGGTGGGACCAGACTGGAGGCACAGGCCTCACAACTGGCAGGGCAGCCAGGTCAGGATCCTTTCTACCTCAGACCACAACCTAGGAGGGACAACAGATTCACAGCCCTCTCTGCACCTTTCCTGCAAGTGGAAATCCTGTCTCCAGCGTGTGCTCTGACCCCAGGACTCAGGACAGACAACTGATCCACAGCCATCTGTGCCCAGGTTTTACCAGAGGAGAGCTGATCTCCCAGAAGTGCTGACACAGGCTTACAGACCCACAGGAGGAATAAGCTCTAGTCAGACAGCAAGAACATCTAACACCAGAGATCAACAGATGGCAAAAGGCAAACACAAGAATCTTAACAACAGAAACCAAGACTACATGGCTTCATCAGAACCTAGTACTCCCACCAAAGCAAATCCTGGATATCCCAAAACACCAGAAAAGCAAGATTTGGATATAAAATCATATCTCACGATGTGCTAGAGGAATTTAAGAAGGACATGAATAACTCCCTTAAAGGATACAGGAGAACACAGGTAAAGAGGTACAAGCCCTTAAAGAGGAAACAAAAAAATCCCTTGAAGAATTACAGGAGATCACGAATAAACAACTAGAAGCCCTTAAAGAGGAAACACAAAAATCCCTTAAGGAATTACAGGAAAGCACAAACAAACAGGTGAAGGAATTGAACAAAACCATCAGGACCTAAAAATGGAAGTAGAAACAATTTAAAAATCACAAGAAGAGACAACTCTGGAGATAGAAATCTTAGGAAAGAAGTCAGGAAAGAATATTAAAAGCAGTGAGGGAGTCAGGCAGTGGTAGCACACGCCTTTAATCCTAGCACTTGGGAGGCAGAGACAGGTGGATTTCTGAGTTCAAGGCAACCCTGGACAGCCAGGGCTATACAGAGAAACCCTGTCTCAAAAAACCAAAAAACTAATAAAACAAAAAGAAACAAACAAAAAGTGGTGAGGAAAAAAGTCAAGTAACATATAAAGGCAGACCTATCAGAATTACACAAGACTTGTCGCCAGAGAGTATGAAAGCCAGAAGATTCTGGGTTGATGTCATATAGACCCTAAGAGAACACAAATGCTAGCAAAGACCAAGCAAAACTCTCAATTACCATAGATGGGGAAAACAAACTATTCCATGATAAAACCAAATTCACACAATATATTTCCACAAATCCAGACCTTCAAAGGGTAATAAAAGGAAAACTCCAACACAAGGAGGGGAACTACATCTCTGAAAAGGCAAAAATGTAATCTTCCAACAAAACTAAAAGAAGATAGCCACATGAACGGAATTCCAACTCTAACAGCAAAAATAACAGGAAGCAACAATGACTTTTCCTTAATAGCTATTAATATCAATGGACTCAATTCCTCAATAAAAAGGCATAGACTATCAAACTGGGTACGTAAACAGGACCCAACATTTTATGGCATACAGGAAACCCACCTCAGTAACAAAGACAGACACTACCTCAGAATAAAAGGCTGGAAAACAGTCCTCTAAGCCAATGGTCCCCAAAAAAATACTGGAGTACCATCCTAATATAGAATAAAATTGACTTTCACCCTAAAGTGATCAAAAAAGATAAGGAGGGACACTTCATACTCAAAAGTTATGATCTACCAAGATGAACTCTCAATTCTGAACCTCTATGCTCCAATCAAAGGGCATCTCCATTCAAAAAAGACACTTTACTAAAGCTCAAAGCACACATCACATCACACCAAACACAATAATAGTGGGAGATTTCAACACCCTACTCTCTGCAATGGATAGATCATGGAAACTAAACAAAGACACAGTAAGACTAACAGAAGTTATGAAACAGGTGGAGTTAACAGATATCTATAGAACTTTTTATCCTAAAAATAAAAGGTACCAAATACCTTATTCTCAGCACCTCATGGTACCTTCTCCAAAAGTGATCATATAATTGGTCACAAATCAGGCCTCAGCAGATACAAGAAGATTGAAATAATTCCTTGTATCCTATCAGATCACCATGGACTAAGGCTGCTCCTCAATAACAACATAAACAATAGAATGCCCACATACACATGGAAGCTTAACAACACTCTACTCAATGATAATTTGGTCAAGGAAAAAATAAAGAAAGAAATTAATGACTTTCTAGAGTTTAATAAAAATGAAGCCACAACATACCCAAACTTATGGGACACAATGAAAGCAGTCCTAAGAGGAAAACTAATAGCTTTTGCTGCCTCCAAAAAAATAAACTGGAGAGAGCATACACCAGTAATTTGACAGCACATCTGAAAGCTCTAGAACAAAAAGAAGCAAATTCACCCAAGAGGGGTCAAAGGCAGGAAATAATCAAACTCAGGGCTGAAATCAAACAAATAGAAAGAAAAACAACTATACAAAGAATCAACCAAACCAGGAGCTGGTTCTTTGAGAAAATCAACAAAATAGATA
>NW_022196906.1:117438654-117447134 GCF_008632895.1 Mastomys coucha | reverse complement strand
GCCTTCCTCTACACAAAGGATAAACAAGCTGAGAAAGAAATTAGGGAAACAACACCCTTCACAATAATTACAAGTAATATAAAATACCTTGGTGTGACTCTAACTAAGCAACTAAAAGATCTGTTTGACAAGAACTTCAAGTCTCTGAAGAAGGAAATTAAGAAGATCTCAGAAGATGGAAAGATCTCCCATGCTCGTGGATTGGCAGAATTATTATAGTAAAAATGGCCATCTTGCCCAAGGCAATCTACAGATTCAATGCAATCCCCATCAAAATTCCAACTCAATTCTTCACAGACTTAGAAAGAGCAATTTGCAAATTCATCTGGAATAACAAAAAACCTAGGATAGGGCAAACTATTCTCAACAATAAAGGAACCTCTGGTGGAATCACCATCCTGGACCTTAAGCTGTACTACAGAGCAATTGTAATAAAAATAAAAATGCATGGTATTGGTATAGTAATAAGCAGGTAGACCAATGGAATAGAATTGAAGACCCAGAAATGAACCCACACATCTATGGTCACTTGATCTTTGACAAAGGAGCTAAAACCATAAAGTGGAAAAAAGACAGCATTTTCAACAAATGGTGCTGGCTCAACTGGCGGTTAGCATGTAGAATAATGCAAATCGATCCATTCCTATCTCCTTGTACAAAGCTCAAGTCCAAGTGGATCAGGGATCTCCACATCAAATGAGATACACTGAAACTAATAGAAAAGAAAGTGGGAAAGAGCCTTGAGCACGTAGGCATAGGGGAAATTTTCCTGAACAGAATGCCAATAGCTTATGCTCTAAGATCAAGAATTAATAAATGGGACCTCAAAAAGTTGCGAAGCTTCTGTAAGACAAAAGACACTGTCAATAGGACAAAACAGCAAACAACAAATTGGGAAAAGATCTTTACCAATCCTATATCTGATTGAGGGCTAATATCCAATATATACAAAGAACTCAAGAAGTTAGACTCCAGAGAACCTAATAACCCTATTAAAAAATGGGGTACAGAACTAAACAAAGAATTTTCAACTGATGAATATTGAATTGCTGAGAAGCACCTAAAGAAATATTCAACATCCTTAGTCATCTGGGAAATGCAAATCAAAACAACCCTGAGATTCCACCTCACACCAGTCAGAATGACTAGAATAAAAAACTCAGATGACATCAGTTGCTGGAGAGGTTGTGGAGAAAGAGGAACACTCCTTCATTGCTGGTGGGATTGCAAGCTGGTACAACCACTCCAGAAATCAGTTTGGCGGTTCCTCCAGAAATTGGACATAATTCTACCAGAAGACCCAGCTATACCACTCCTAGGCATATACCCAGAAGATGCTCCAACATGTAATAAGGGCATATGTTCCACCATGTTCATAGCAGCCTTATTTATAATAGCCAGAACCTGGAAACAACCCAGATGTCCCTCAACAGAAGAATGGATACAGAAATTGTGGTACTTCTACACAATGGAGTACTACTCAGCTATTAAAAACAATGAATTTATGAAAAACTTAGGGAAATGGATGGTTCTGGAGAATATCATCCTGAGTGAGATAACCCAATCACAAAAGAACACACATGGTTATTAGCCCAGAAGTTCAGAATACTTGAAGTACGATCCACAAACCACAAGAAACTCAAGAAGAAGGAAGACCAAAATGTGGACACTTCATTCCTTCTTAAAAGGGGGAACAAAATACCCATGGAAGGAGTTGCAGAGACTAACTATGGAGCAGAGACGGAAGGAACAGCACTCCAGCCTGAGATAACTATCTCCTGAGAGGCTCTGACAATACCTGACTAATACAGAAGTAGAGGCTCACAACCATCCATTGAACTGAGTACAGGGTCCCCAATGAAGGAGTTAGAAAAAGAACCAAAAGAGCTGAAGGGTTTGCAGACCCTTAGGATGAACAACAATATGAACTAACTAGTACCCTCAGAGCTCTCAGGGACTAAACCACCAACCAAGGAGTACACGTGGTGGGACTGATTGCTCTGGCAGCATGTGTATAGTAGAGGATGGTCAAGTTGGTCATCAATGGGAGGAGAGCCCCTTATCCCTGTGAAGGTTCTATGCCCCAGTATAGGGGAATAGCAGGGCCAGTAAGCGGGAGAGGGTGGGGTGGCAAGCAGGGGGAGGAGGGAGGGAACAGGGGTTTGTTCTTGTTGTTGTTTTTTGGGTTTTTTTTTTTTTGGAAGGGAAACTGGGAAAGGAGAAATCATATGACATGTAAATAAAGAAAATATCTAATAAAGAAATACAAAAAAAAAGAAAAAAGAAATATAGAAGAAAATAACACCACACTTCCACACTTGTAAAACTCAATAAAGGTCTTTCCTTTCTCCCACTCCTTCCCTCCCTTTTCTTTCACTTTTTTATTATTTCCTTCTTTGTGTATTCTTTGAGACAAGATCTCTGTAGCCCAGGCTGGCCTACAATGCAAACTAATCCACCAAGCTTCCTGAGCCCTAGGATTATAGACATAAATCACCACATCAGGCTTGACCAAGTTTTTTCTAAATTCCTTATTGATACTGACATTGGTACAGTGAACTGGACTCTTAAAGCCATTGGGATTGCAGCTGATACAGGCATTTGAAAAACAATTTGACAGTATTTATCAAAATATTCTCAAATGTTCATGTGATTACCCATAGGGGCTAGTTGCCGAGAATGTTTATTGTAAATACAACAAAATTCTAGCAAAGACTACATGTACAACCATAGACAATGGCTAAGTAAATTATAGTAATTCATCCAAGAGATCAAATGTCATTAAGCTGTAAAATAAAGCATGTTGATAAGGAATATTTAATTATATAGAAGAACATTCACAGTATGTTTAGTGGAAAAGGAAGATTGAAACACAGAGGCTATTATACCAACTATACAACACAGAAACACATCTTTGAATCCTTGCTAAGGACAAACTGGCATTCCAAGGTGCTCAAGGCAGCCACTTAAACAAGCTGATATATGTGAGTCTCCCCTTTCTGGATGGCTAAGTCAGAGGCTAGTGAGGCTGGTAGATGCAGCTGAAGAACAGGGAGACAAGCCCAAGAAAGCACAAGAATGGAGTCTGTTTCCTACTCAACCCTTTGAGCCATACTTGCTCCTGGCTGAGGGACAGATGTATGACCCTTCACACCCCGTTAGATAATTATTTTAATTGTATGTATTTATGGGTATAGTATAATATATGCAATTATATACATTATATAAAGATTGACTTGCATAGTTAACATGTCCATCTCTACATTTTTTTATATGTGAAAGTTGTACCTGTGACATTTCAATGCATGTATACACTATATATGGATCAAAGCAGGGCTTACAGCAAATAAAGTAACAACAGACCAGACATAATGTAAACTATATGAATAACTAGAAAGGAATGGATAAAAGGCTATATACTTATTAGTTTCCTTGCTGCTGTGACAAAACACCTGAAAAAGATTACGTTTGAATTTATTTTAGTTCACGGTTTGAGGGAATACAGTCCACCACCATTGGGTGACAGAAATATGAGGTGGGTGTTCACATGCATCCAGTCAGGAAGCAGAAAGATGAATGCTGGTGTTCAGATGGCTTCTATTTTTTCTTTTTTATTCAGCCTGGGATTCCAGTCCATGGAATGATGCTATTCAGGGTGGGGTTTCTCTCCTCAGTTCTCCCTTATGTAAAATCCCTCACCAACACATCCACAAATGTGTCTAGGAGCTTCTAAAGCTAGTCATGTTGACAAGGAAAACAACCACAGGCTCCAAACAAAAAATAATGGGAAAGAGACAGAAACCCTAATTACACAAAGAAATTTAAAATTTTCACATTATCTTTAATTATGTATGTGTATGTGTGTGTGTGTGTGTGTGTGAGAGAGAGAGAGAGAGAGAGAGAGAGAGAGAGAGAGAGAGAGAGAGCCAGCCAGAGGTGTCAGATCCCCAAGCACTAGAGTTACAGACAGTTGTGAGCCACCTGGTGGTACAGTTGCTGGGAACTGAACTTGAGTCTTCTAGAAAAGTAGCAAGTGTTCTTAATCCCTGAGCCATTTCTCCAGTCCAGAAAGAGCTTGTGACATTCAACTCAATTCCAGATTTGGATTCTGTGTCTGTGATTGTGATCACATCTACAAAGTGGAAACAATCCACACTGTACTGAAGAGTGGGATGGTCTGCAAAAAGCCTATGGTAACATTCCCAGTACAGAAGGGAAGCTTAATAGCACTTTAAGGGCAATGACACTAAGCCATCCTAAGCAGTAAAGGGACAATTCTAAAGGTTCCATCAAAGTTGATAAAGGAACACTACAGAAATCTGTGCTAGTTTGAATGAAAATGGCCCCCATAGGCCCAGAGGGAGTGTGGCATTATTGGGAGGTGTGGTCTGGTTGGAACAAGTGTGTTACTGGGAGTAAGCTTTGGGGTTTCAGAAGCCCAAGACAGGTCCAGTGGCACTCTCTCTTCCTGCTGCCTGCCAATTCAGATGTAGAACCTTCAGTTTCCTGTCCAGCATTGTGTCTGCTTACATGCCGCCATGCTTCCTGCCATGACAATAATAAACTCTAAGCCAGCCCCAATTAAATGTTTTCTTTTATAAGAGTTGTCAGGGTCATGGTATCTCTTCTCAGCAATAAAACCCTAATAAGACAACAGCCTAAACGAAGGCTCATTTAGAGACTTCTTTTCAAAAGTCCTGCAGCATAATCCTGATGTAATTGTGTATCATTTATCCTGTAACTAAATGCAAAGCTATCTGTGGCCTTTGGGCTTTCCTGCTCTCCTTCTCCTGCTAATTCTCTTCTTCAGTATGGCATACAATTTGATGAAAAGATGAGTTTCCTTTGCAGACATGAGAATTGTGTTGCTCCAACAAAAGCTGGCAGAACTCTGCTGAGATGTGTTGACTGCATTTTTACCACCTAGACATCTGCTAAAAGATGAGCGTGTCTAGTTTTTAATTGCCTTGCCCACCCACATAGATGTTGGAGCATTAATCCAGGCTGTTTGGTACTTTCACATTGCATGTCCACTGATGTAAACGGCAGTACAGTTCTTTGTTGAGTTGAGAAGACTTTGAACTTCTTCTTTGGCCAAAATTTCATCAAAAAGCTTATCCACTTCATAATCACAAGGGAGGTGTGTGTGTGTGTGTGTGTGTGTGTGTGTGTGTGTGTGTGTCCACCCACACCTGCATATGTGCATAGAAAAAGAGGAGGAGAAGGAAGGGAGTGGAGGAGCAAAGTAGAGGACTTAAGTTCTGCTCTCAGCACTGACATTGGGAAGCACAGAACCACCTATAATTACAGCTTTAAGGAATCAAACACCCTTTTCTGGCCTCCACAGACACCTGTATGTAAACACACATACCCAGACACAGATACGCACACATATGCCAGGAGCCATCAAGGACAGGCTAAGGCTAGCAGGTGGCCTTCCTGGAGGTGGCCCACCTCAGCCTAAAATGGGTGACCTCTGAGAGGCACGATCCCAAGAGACTTCATCCCAGGATTACTTCTTACAGCTGATATGCCTCTCCTGCCACTCTTACATAGCTAAGGATTCCTGGGCACTAGCCTAACCTTTTGAGCAGACTTCCTGCAGATCAACATAAAAGATGAACTTTCATGAATTAATGCTGTTTAGATGAATTAGTGATTTTTGTAGAGTTACTGATCTGTTTCAAATAATCTTTGGAAGAAAGTTTTAAGAAATAGTTTTAGTTGTTTGCTAGAAAGATGTAATAAAAGTAAAATCAAGAATAAAATGAGTAGCCGGGCGGTGGTGGTGCACGCCTTTAATCCCAGCACTTGGGAGGCAGAGGCAGGCGGATTTCTGAGTTCGAGGCCAGCCTGGTCTACAGAGTGAGTTCCAGGACAGCCAGGGCAACACAGAGAAACCCTGTCTCGAAAAACCAAAAAAAAAAAAAAAAAAAAGAAGAATAAAATGAGTCCAATCCTCATTCTAGTAAATAAAGACTGCATAATAAGAAATACAGGGTCTCAAAATGGAGGTAAAAACTACTCCCCAGCTTTGAAATTACAGATGATAGCTTAAGAGAACATTTTGAGAAATGGGGCACACTTACAGACTTTGTGGTAGTAGGAAATCCCCAAACAAAACATTCCAGAGGCTTTGGGTTTGTGACCTACTCTTGTGTTGAAGAGGTGGATGCTGCAATGTGTGCTCATCCACACGAGGTTGATGGGTATGTGGTGGAACCAAAGAGAGCTGTTTCTAGAGAGGATTCTGTAAAGCCTGGTGCCCATTTAATGGTGAAGAAAATTTTTGTTGGTGGTATTAAAGAGGATACGGAAGAATATAATCTGAGAGACTACTTTGAAAAGTATGGCAAGATTGAAACCATAGAAGTTATGGAAGACAGGCAGAGTGGGAAAAAGAGAGGATTTGCTTTTGTAACTTTTGATGATCATGACACAGTTGATAAAATTGTTGTTCAGAAATACCACACTATTAATAAGCATAATCGTGAAATGAAAGGCCCTTTGTAAACAAGAGATTCAGCTTGCTGGATCACAGAGAGGTCGTGGAGGTGGATCTGGCAACTTATGGGTCATAGAGGAAATTTTGGAGGTGGTGGAGGAAACTTTGTTCATGGAAGAAACTTTGGTGGAAGGGGGGCTATGGTGGTGGAGGTGGTAGCAGCAGAAGTAGTTATGGAGGTGGTGATGGTGGATATAATGGATTTGGAGGTGATGGTGGCAACTATGGTAGTGGTCCTGGTTACAGTAGTAGAGGAGGTTATGGAGGTGGTGGACTAGGATATGGAAACCAAGGTGATGGATATGGTGGTGGAGGAGGAGGATATGATGGTTACAATGAAAGAGAAAATTTTGGTGGAGGCAACTATGGTGGTGGTGGGAACTATAATGACTTTGGAAATTATAGTGGACAGCAACAATCAAATTATGGACCCATGAAGGGGGACAGTTTTGGTGGAAGAAGCTCAAGCAGTCCCTATGGTGGTGGCTATGGATCTGGAGGTGGAAGTGGTGGATATGGTAGCAGAAGGTTTTAAAATAAAACAGAAATGGCTACAGTTCTTAGCAGGGGAGAGAGTGAGGAATTGTCAAGAAAGCTACAGGTTACTTTGAGACAGTTGTCCCAAGTGCATTAGAGGAGCTGTAAAAATCTACCACAGAAGGAATGATGATCCATAATCAGAAAAGTCACTGCAGCTAAAACAGGAACCCTTCTTGTTCAGGACTGTCACAGCCACAGTGTGCAAAAAGTGCAGCTATTGATTAATGCAATGTCATGTCAATTAGATGTGCATTCCTGAGGGCTTTTTTCTGTTGTAGCTTTGTCTTTTTCTTTTTCTTTTCATTACATCAGGTATATTGCCCTGTAAATTGTGGTAGTGGTACCAGGAATTAAAAATTAAGGAATTTTTAACTTTTCAATATTTGCGTAGTTCAGTTTCTCTACATTTTAGTACAGAAACTTTAACAAAATGCAGTTTTGAAGGTTCCCTTGTGAGTTAACAAGTAAAGAAGATCATTATTAATTACTATTTTGTATGAATTTTGCTAAAGTTAACTGTAAAGAAACACCTACTGATTTGCAATTTAAGGGGAATCTATTCTCCCCATTTCCAAAACAGTGATTAATGGGCGCTGACATGTGGAGAGAATAGATACCTGTATGTTTGCAATGTGTGTTTTAGATAATTAGAATTGGGTAATAAAAAATAACATATTTGTAATTAAAAAAATAAGAAATACAAGCCAGGCTGGGCGGTGGTGGTACACACCTTTAATCCCAGCACTTGGGAGGCAGAGGCAGGTGGATTTCTGAGTTCGAGGACAGCCTGGTCTACAGAGTGAGTTTCAGGACAACCAGGGCTACAGAGAGAAACTCTGTCTCGAAAAAAACAAAAACAAAAAAGAAATACAATGAGATTTCATTAAAAAAAAGAGATATAGGCTTGGTGTTGCAGGATTTTCCCTGTCCAGTTACATTAGGGCAATGGGAGGCCTGTGATTGGACAGGGAAAAGGGAGGCAGCGGTAAGAATTGCAGTGACAGGGAGCAATCTCAAGGGAAAAAGGAGGAGGAGAATGAAGGCTGACATAAACCAGTATGGCTTAAACCAGCCACAGTTATGAAACCATAAGGTTAGAATAATTGGGATAAAGCTTTTATTATTATCAATTGACTCTGAAATTATTGTCTTGGCATCTTGTAAATTGTGATTTTTATTGATACATAATCTGATTGGTTAACCATAATTATAAGCCTTAAGAGTTTTAACTCTACTGGGTAACTGGATGTTGTGATGGATGACCTTGGGGCCTTTCTTGGTAGGAACTCGAGGGTGGGGTGGGGGGTCCCTGCCGGAAAGAGACCGCCAAGTAAAATGGTCCAGCAAGAGCCCATTGGCTGCTGGTGGCCCTGCAGTACAGGAAGAACGTTGCCATGGCTGCTGGTGGCCCTGCAGTAGAGGAAGAACGTTGCCA
>NW_022196906.1:117417125-117438644 GCF_008632895.1 Mastomys coucha | reverse complement strand
TGGTGGCCCTGCAGTAGAGGAAGAACGTTGCCATGGCTGCTGGTGGCCCTGCAGTACAGGAAGAACGTTGCCATGGCTGCTGGTTGCCCTGCAGTACAGGAAGAACGTTGCCATGGCTGCTGGTGACCCTGCAGTACAGGAAGAACGTTGCCATGGCTGCTGGTGGCCTTGCAGTAGAGGAAGAATGTTCCCCATTGGCTGCTGGTTGCCCTGCAGTAGAGGAAGAACATTGCCAAGCAGGGCCAGAGAGTTGGCGGAGAGTTAGTGGGTTCTTTCTTCATATTTCCCGCAACAGCTTGGGACAAATTTGTATTGGGCAAGTGGATCGGGCCACCAGACAAAAGAACTGGTAAGGTTGAGCAGGCCCAAACCCCAGGGAATCTCAGAATTGAGAACAGCAGGCATGGAGCCAGCTCCCTGCCAAGCTCTACTTGTTCTGGAACATGTAACCACGACACCCCACTGAGAAAGCCATGACAGTCAGTCACATAGGAACAATACCTGAAGTCCTTCCCCATGCAAATAGAGCACCCCTAATATCTCAGATTGAGCCAATGGGAAACATTTACCCTGGATCCCACCCCACTTCCAAAACGTTTATCAAGTCCCTATCCACATGGAATAAGCGCACAAGTTATTTCACCAAGAATCCTCTGAGAGTGGTTATTTTACTGAGCTGTAACATTTGGGGAAGAGATTTCTCTCTCGAAGGATTCGTTGCTGGACCTTGGATCCACACAGCAGGCTGGGTTCATGTCCCTGCTGCCACCACCTCTGTGGCTCCCTGCTGCCTGCAGCTACTAGTCACTGTTCTGTTCACTTGTAGCTACTTTCTGCTGCCCAGTGGCTCTGGCTGTGTTTGTTGCTCCCTGAAGCCTGCCACCACTGCTGTGACTGGCATTGTGTGAGAGATCCTGGTTACCTGTCCTGCATGGGCTCTCCTTTGGAGAGCTGTAACACTGGCTCTTCTGGCCAGACCAGAGCCCTGTGGAACCTTTTGTTCCAGATCAGAGATCCTCAGGATTTATCCCTCCTGGTTCCCCAGAGAAAGACACCTGGAGATGCCTATCATGGACTGTGTTCTGCTTCCCGTGAGTGTCTACAACACCCTCAGAGGTGAGGCAGACAGGCAGCCTGACAAATTTATATTCAAGGAAAAACATTCAGGTCCAAGAATGAAGCCACAGGTGTGCACTATGATAAGGCAAGGCCATGTGAAACTGTGGCTTTGAATTCATAATGAACATATAAAATGAAATACTGCTTTGAACTTAACATCAACATCTTCTGTAACTCCCATTTTATGTAACATCAAGTGCCTGTATGTATATATATATATATATGTTTGTCTAAATGTACATATATATATACATGTGTATGTATATGTGTAGGTATGTAGATATGCATGAACACTTGTGGCGTAAATGAAACAGATTTCCGGGCCTGGCCAGAGCATGTGTGTGTGTGTGTGTGTGTGTATGAATGTGTATATATATATGGGTATATATATGTGTGTGTGTGTGTGTGTGTGTGCGTATTTGCTTTTGTAAAGGGTTTTAATTCTTTTCTTTATAACATTTTATCTGTAAGTTAATTTTTTTCATAGAAACATTTTGTCTAAAAGCTACAAAAGATTAACACAATAAATAAAAGGTGATGTAGCCATTTTCCACTTCATTTGGTGTATGTGTGTATGTGTGAGAGAAAGAGAGAGAGAGAGAGAGTGGGAGGGAGGGAGGGAGAGAGAAATTCTTATACACCAGCTACATGGCAGAGGAAACTGGAATCAAGGAAGCTCTGATCAAAGCTGGAACCATCCATGCAGGTGGCCAAGAAGCCATTTTTAGCCTCATTGGCAGTACTTGTCAGGACGGAAAGCCAAATGCTCCTTAGCACAGTTACTCCGGGCAGATGCCAGTGTTGCTCATGATAAAGATGTTCCTTGTAATGATGCAGTTATACTGGAATATCTCTAGAGAATATATCAGGATTTGCCCTCATAAAACAGAGTGGAATCAAGGATGGGGATTGTAGTGCAATTGGAGCATTCACCATCATCCACAATAAGGAGACCATAGAACATCAGATTCTTTCCAATAAAGCAAACACAAGAGATGAAGAGAGGTTAGCCTTTCCCCTTTGGCACACAGCATTGAGAGAAAGAAGTCATGTCTAAAGGCAGTTACTGTCAGCCATCTTTTTGTCTCTGGCCTAAGAAGCAGAGGAGAACTGAAAGCAGCTTGCTTTTACTGGACAGGAACAGTGATACACCTTCACCTTTTTATCCAGGGTTATAGCTGATCTCTTACTCTTCTATGCTACCAGAATCTTGCTCAGCTCTCTAGATCACAGAACATCATATTCCTTATTAATAGTTTTATGCCTATAGAGCCCAACAGAAAGAAGTAGGTGCTTCTGAAGGTCCATGGGAAAACATGGATGACAGAAGCTAATAAATAAATTTCTTGAAAATGGGATCCTGGCTTCTTGGTGAAATTTCTGGAGATATAATTGTCTTAGTTACCTTTCTATTGCTATGGTAAGACACCATGAACAAGACAATCTATAGAAAAAAAGAATACTAAAAAAAATGAAAAAAGAATACTGGGGAATTATAGTTTCAGAAGGTTAGAATTCATGACTATCATGGCAGGAACAAGTATGGAGCTGAAGTAGTAGCTAAAAGCTCATATCTTGAGACAACAACCAAGATGCAGAAAGAGCTAACTGGTAATGGCCTGGACTTTTGAAACCTCAAAGCTAGTCCCTGAGTGACACATTGCCTTTAACAAGGCCACACCTCCTAAGTCTTCCAAAACAATTCCACCAACTGTGGACCAAGTAAGTATATATGCACATATGGGACCATTCTCATTCAAACCACTACAACAATCATCTGTAAGCAATCTGGAACATAACGTAATCATATCTTTAAAGCAAAAGATAAATTGTTGTATACAATATGTACCAATAAAAAGGCACAGCACTCACTTTGTGCTTCTGAATTCCCTAGGTAGCTTTCCAGGCTAAACCAGCTCAATAGCTATGTCTGTCCACCTTCTTCTTCATTCTATTCAGACTTCCAGGTACCTTATTCCCTCTATTAGGGAAGTTTTCCAGGGTGAATTGGAGAGGAAAATAAGCAGTGATTATAACAATTACTTAACATAAGACATTCTTCTAAAGATTGTCACAAATTAACTTTCTTGATACTGCTCTTACTTAGAAGAATCCTCAGTAAATCCCAATTCTGTTTTTGTGTCTCTGAGAATAGAGCTTCTACAGAACAAATATATGGGACAGAGCTGCCTTTGCCCCTAGTTCACCCTCAATCTCCTGCTTCTGCCTGGCCCATTCTGTGGGTATCTGAGAGACACTGCTGTCTCTATCCCTTCAATAATGAGAGGTGATGAGGCCAGAAGACCTAGGAGGTCTAGGAAAACCAATCCACTGTCAAGCTGAGTCCCAGTTCCTAATAAACTCTGATTGGAAGCCAGATGAGCTCACACAATCCACCTATACCACCTCCAGCACAGTGGCTATTTTTAACTACATGGTACCAATCATACCCCTGAGCATCACAACTGTCTATGAATCATCTGAAATACTGGTGAGATCTGCCAAAGGGCATCATGTTATATTTAGCCAGGACTGCTTCAGAAAGACTTACAGCTGGATGGAGAAAATGGTTTTCTTGGTTACGACGGGTGCTATGCAGCAGACTGAGTGCGTCTCCCATGCTGGCATGACTTATCTTAGGCAGAGTCTGTTCTCCACCAGGAGTATAAACAGATACCCAGATGAATGAGCAGGAGGCTAAGTGTTCCATGTGGTCAAGTAAGTTCTCAATGCACAGGAAAGCTCCAGTATCATAGAAAAATTTTGGATACAGCAGAGGGACTGGCAGCAAATATCCAGGTTCTAGCTTAAACCTTCGCTAACTACATTTCTTGTAGTCATGGACCCACCCTCTCTCCACCTGCTGCTGTCTTCTTGTTCAGTGATATCAATCAACTTCCCGAGGTCTTTAGAGAGTGATGAGAACAGATTTTGTAAATTCTAAAGTGCTGGTCAGAACAGTGGTTGTTAATGGGAGACTAAAAGATGAATTCAGAGCCTCCAGGTTTTCTGTCTCATCTAGACAAAACTGGATGACCAAGACCAGGCCAGCTCCTTTAGTGCTTGGGACACTTCTTAGTAGACAACTTTCTGTTCATGACTTCAGCTGCCATAATTCTTCCTTTCTCCAAGCTTCTGTTAGGGAGGGGTCATCTCTGGTGTTTAATTCATGCTGCCTGTTTTGGTATGGGCAGCTATGTAGCCAGACAGGATGGGCTGGAAGTGGTCTGCATTTTGATAGGTGAAATGTTACTTCAGGGCCCCCTTTGCTGCTGACTGCCCCTCTGACCACACACACTTACAGTCTCACTCTGTTTTCTCTCTTGTCTCCAGCAAAGCTCAGGGGTATTTTGGTTAACACGTTTCTTAAACCAAACACCTATCTCAGCTATACAGGAGAGCTTGCTGCCTTTCTGCATATGGACGGTAAGGACAAATGTCTGTGCCATTCCACAAGTCCTGAGAACCACACTTGGGAGCAAGCCTCATAAAATTCTCTTTTGATGAGTTCTTTGGTTTTTTTTTTGTTTTTGTTTTTGTTTTTGTTTAAAACAACCTAATGATTTTAATTGTATGTGTGTGAGTGTCTTGTCTGTATGCTTGTCTGTATGCTTGTATGTATGTATGTATGTATGTATGTATGTATGTATGTATGTATATATACCACATGTGCAGTGCCCTAAGAGGCCAGAAGAGGGTATTAGATAACCTAGAACTGTAGCTCTATCTGGTTGTTATCTTGTAGATGCAGGGTATCAAACCGAGACCCTCTGCAAAAGCAGCAAGTGCTCTTAACTGATGAGCTGCCACCTCTCACGCCCCTTGGTGAGTTCTTAAAGCAAAGACCTTTATTTTATTAGCAAACAAATATTCCTTCTTTGTAAACAAACTATTTGGGCAAAGAGTATTAGCCTTGGAGTTGAAGAAGGTTGGCCAAATTTAAAAACCTGTCTGGAACTTGACTCCTCATCTTTAAAGATTTTCACTATTTTAAATTTATGTATGTTTGTGTATATCTCTGTGTGGGTGTGTGTGAGTGAATGCAAACATCTGAGGAAGCTAGAGGTGTTAGATGCCTCATGGAGCTGGAGTTATCTGTATCCTCTGGAAAAGCAGTATGTGTCCCTACCCACTGAGCCATCTTTCCAGCCCCAATTTCCTCAAGTTTAAAACAGAATTTCCCCCTTAAATGAAGATTAAATACATCAGATAACACCAAATAATAATAAATTTTTAAAGTTGTCAGGAACTCACTTTGACAACTGAACAGACTAGATTCTACAAAAGTGAGGACATCAGGTTGCTTTAGATCCAGGGCCCAAGATGGCATATAAGAGACAGAGATTTTGCAGCACTGGTTGGTTGAATAAATGGACAAATAAAATATAAAGTGATTAATAGCCAGGTGTGCTGGTGAGAGCCTGTAATTTCAGAATTTAAGAATCTGAGGCAGAAGCCAGGCAGTGGTGGTACACGCCTTTAATCCCAGCACTTGGGAGACAGAGGCAGGCGGATTTCTAAGTTTGAGGCCAGCCTGGTCTACAGAGTTCCAGGATAGCCAAGGCTGTCTGTATAGAGAAACCCTGTCTTGAAAAAAAAAATCTGAGGCAGGAGAATCAGGAGTTCAAGGTCATCCTCAACTACATATTAAGTTCAAGGCCAAGCTAGCTGCATGAGGCCCTGTTCAGGGAAGGATGGGGGGCGGGGGCAGAGGGAAGGAGGAAAGGAAGGAGGAAGGCAGAGGGAGGGAGGGAGAGAGGAATGCTGAGAGAGAGGGTCTCTGTTCCACTCTGGAGAGGTGCATTACTCAACTTAGTCACTGTCACACAGGCAGAATTCCATTGTCTATCTACTCCAGAGACCTTTATAACCTTTTTGGCCCTCAGATTGATCAAATATTACTAGTGAAGAATAAGAGAGAAGCACTTGCCATGTGCCATGATGGCACATGCCTTTAATCTTAACACTTGGGAGGGAGAGTCAGGCAGATAGATCTCTGAGTTCCAGGATAGCTAGAGCTACACAGAGAACCCCTGTCTAGGAAAAAAAAAAAAGCAACAACAGCAATAGCAGCAACAACAATAACAAAAACCAAAAGTACCCACAAGTCAGTGAATTTTATCTCATTCTTCACTGTGGGTTAATCTGTGTCCAGTAATGTTGAGGTTATATTATGCTAGCTACTGTAGGAGGTGTGAGTACCCCTCATATGTCATATATTTCCAAATAGGACTTGTTGGAGTAAATAATCACCTCTTTGCCAAAAAGCATCAATAATTGAGCCTTAGGAACATAAAAAGTTTGGGGATAAATGATGTCAGGAAAATCTGGAATGCAGGAAGTCACTTGTGTGAAAAAATATATATCCTAAAGAAAAGAAAGAACACTTACTACCTTAGTGTGCAGTACCCTAAAGCACAGAGGGAGGGCAGGCTACCAGGAGACACTTCTCAGAACATGTTCTGGAAGTATCCAGAATGACAAACAATGGGTTAATGAACAGTGGCATCTATAAGAGAGATAACTCATCTGACATGGTTATGTGCACCTTTAATCCCAGAACTCAGGAAGTAGAAACAACCAGATTCCTGTATTTGAGGACAGCCTGGTCTACAGAGTGAGTTCCACAACAACCAAAACTACACAGAGAACCCCTGTCTCAAAAGAACAAAGCGGGGAGGGGGAGGGAGGAGGTGGCAAAGGAAAGGAAGGAAGGTAGGTCAGTCAAAGCAAAGGAGTGATAACTCAAGTCTCCCAACTTCAAGAAAAGCAGAAGGGCTTTGAGCTCAAGATGAAGAATGAAAGAATTTCTATGGGTTAACAAGTACATTTGTAAAATGCGAGTGTGTGTCATGGGCCCTCCTTCTGAATATTTAATGATATCTCCTTTATATAACTGTTCTCTGGTGACCCTTCCCATTGGACAGCTCAGTTTGGCTCCAATGGCTCTTGCAATCCAAATGGGTTATACAGATGCACCACGGGGGTTTTCTTTTAGTGACTGTGACTTCTGGGATGTCATGCTTGCCTGCTTCAAATACATCAATTAAACTCTCCATGTGAAACCTGTTTGGATAATGTTCTGGACCCAGAAAAAGTGTGTCCCACAAGTCTGCCCACCCTCACCCTATTTTCCCTCTCACACAAGATCTCTCTTGTTCTCTTTTCCTCCCTCCTCCTCTCCCTCTCTCTTTGCACTATCCAACCTCTCTGCCTGTCGGCTCCAGGCACACCATATGCTCTCCAGGACCTGAAAATAATAAAAGATTTTTTCGTTTTATATTTTAAAATAAGGTCTCACTAGGGAGAAAGCTAGCTTTAAACTTGTGATCCTCATGCTCGGCCTCCTGAATGCTGGGGTTATAGAAGGGCACTGCCATACCCAGTCTATTTTATGTTTTACCTAGTTACTGAAGGAGTGATTTCACAGATTCTCAATTAAAACAGGAAGCTTGTCACATAACAGTCACACATTCGCTGTAGAAGTTAATCCCAGTTCTTCCTCCCAGCCCCATGCTCTCAGAAATAAGACTCAGGCTCAAAGTATTTTCACAAATGCCTTGGCCATATAGTTAGGCTCTACTCTGACTATATAATAACTGAAATAACCCAATTATTTTAACCTATTTTGTGTCATGTGTCTGGTTACCTGTGCTCAGGATCTCCTCACATCTTTCCCAGGTGCATCTTGCAGGGCCTATCTCTATCTCAGAATTCTTTTTCTCCTAGATATACCACCTTCTATTTCCTGCCTATCATAGACTTTTTAATTGACAGGTGATGCATCCATACAATACACAAGATATTCTCTCTACAATTCACTATGGTCAAACCAATGGGAACATGTGCTACCTGTGAAAACATATGACTATAAACAGAAAGGAAGACAAAAACAACTCAAAAAGATAATGAAAGAAAGTTCAACTCAATTGCAAAAGAAAATTCCACAGGAGTCAGACCATAGATCCAATAAAACAAGAAATGAGCAAAATGCAAGAAAGCACACAAATAAGCAAACTCTTTTACAAAAGAGTTGAAAAAACTTCTAAAAGTTAATGGCAATTAAAATATTTATAAAAGAATCTATAAAATTTACCTTAAAGCCAGTAGAGGCAGCCAAACATGGAATAAGTACATTCAAATACAGATCTGAAGAAATTACCCTAAGTGTAGCTCAGAGAGACGAAAAATCTAGAAACTTTGGCTCAGAAAATTCAAGTATAGAGTAAAAAGTTCTGATGTTGGTTAATCTGTGCTCTGTAAGCTGATGTTAGGACATGAAAAGGGTACTTAAAGAAATGGTAGATGAAGATTTTTGCAATCTTTAGATATAAATCTTCAGCTTTAGAAAGTTTAAAAATAATCTCAAACAGGGTACACTTTAAGGGGGTAGACACAGTAACTGCAGAACACTGAAGACAAATGTTGGAATTTGTCTGGCCTTCAGACATTACTACAGACATTGTAATCTGCAAACAACAGCACCACTGAACTACTGTGTGTGTGTGTGTGTGTGTGTGTGTGTGTGTGTGTGTGTGTGTGTGTGTATTTCAAAACCTCACAATGTTTTAAGAAAACTTGGGGGGTTTTTTGGTTTGGTTTGGTTTGGTTTGGTTTCGGTTTTTTCCAAACAGGGTTTTTCTGGATCTCCCTGGCTGTCCTGGAACTCACTCTGTAGCCCAGAGTGAGTTCTGGCCTCAAACTCAGAAATCCGCCTGCCTCTGCCTCCCAAGTGCTGGGATTAAAGGCATGCGCCACCACTGCCCGGCGAAAGCTTATGGTTTTATGTTGGGCCACACTCACAGATTTCCTGGATTACACACAGCTCTCACCCACAGTTGGACATGCCTGTAAGGAATCTTTAAAGATACAAAGTCCCCTTAAAGAAACAATGTCTGACCTGAGGGTTGTCCTCAGAATGATGGTAGGGATAATGTGTCAGTCCAGCAAAGACATATTTCTGAGTAACTTAAACAAAATTTTTCAGAAATATAAATGTTGCTAAAATTTATCACCAATATATCCTCACTAATAAGAGGGCATGGAAAGCAGAGTGTCCCAGAGCCAGAGTCTGGAATGGAAGGGAGAATATATAACCTTACATGGGAAGGGGATCTTATTCCCTGCCCCATCTCACTCTTCTGAATCATTACCTCCTCCTCCTTTTGCCAAAGAATAAAATACTTACTCATCCAGGAATCCTCTCTTCCCTGATTGCTGCCCTAGATCCCTATCTAGAAGCAACACAGCTTTCCTTAGAGCCTGCATGGAACTTTCTACAGGCTTCCAGTACAATGTGTTTTAGTTATTCATCTGTTTCCCCTTCTTGCACTGTATGCTCCATCAGGTAAGATTTTGCTGTTGATATCTGTGTCCTAGAGGTAAGCAATCAGCACTGACAATGATCATTTCTTGGTAATGAGAATTTTGTGTCAATAAACTTATTATTCTCTAGGAAAGGGAAAACATAAAAACGGATTTTGAAAAAGGGACAGAGAGAACAATAGTCCTAAATACTGCAGGTAAAAATAGCAATTACCATGGGAACCCTGGAGATGTTTTCATGTTGGAATTAACTAATACAAGACAGGTGCAGGCCTAGGGCAAGCATCAAGAACATGTTTAAGTAACTGGGTTTATAACAGCAAAGCCAGACCAACCTCTTTGTACTTTTGTTTTCTTCCTATTGTTCAATGATTAATTTATATAACCTGTTATGTAGCTCAGAGCTGTCGCTTGCTCCTAAAACCTCTAAAGAACAGATGACTCCCTTCCTGGTCCAGGCTGGAGGCCTGAAGGGTACAGTGAAACAGAATGGTTGAAGGCACAGACTCAAGGCAGGTAGTGAGCAGAGATGGGCCAACAGCAAGAAGGATGAGGCATTCTTGTGAGAATAGACCTCACTCACAAGCTGTGTCCCCAGGGCAAAGTTTTGCCATCTGGGCACTGGAGAGAAGTCTCAGGGCTGCTTGGACCTCTCATAGCATTTACCACAGACACCACCACAGTGAGGTCATCTCAAAGACCTGCCATGGCTGCCCTGCTGTGTGCCAGAGCAGAACAGCACGTCTTTGCAAGTGTCCAATGTCTGTCCACAAGTAGGGAATCAGGGCAGAGGGTCCCTGTGGACTGGAGGGAAAGGCCCAGAAATCTACACAGGGAATTTAGTGAGACATGGAGGTTCTATTATGACCAGAGCAAAAAATGCACTATAATACCAAGCGCATGGCATAAAACTAGAATGGCTACAATTTAGGGCAAGTAAATATTCCAACGTTTCCTCAATCTGTTGTGGTGCAGTCCCAAATGGTTTACATAGAAGACCATTGTTTTTAAAGAATGAAAAGAGTGGTATAAAAGAGGAATCTAACTCCACAGGAAACAGGCAAAAGATGGGTCGTTGGGAGCTTTTAGAAGGGGCTGCCCCTGGGGTATAAAACTGAGCCCAGAAGAGGAGCAACAGCAGAGGGCTTTTGGTTTGCCCAGTAGCTCCATTTTGTCCTGACCAAATGAACATTTTTTTAAACATAACAATAATTATTATGAAAATTGTTTATAACAAAATTAAATGGTGTGCTCATTAGCCAGGGCCTGTTAAGTTAGGCAATGACTAGGGAAAGGGGAAGTGGTTTGCACAGAGGTAGACAGGGACCTATAGAGTTAAACCACAAAAAGAGTATAAAAACTAAATGAAGCCAGGCAGTGATGGTACATGCCTTTAATCCCAGCACTTGGGAGGCAGAGGCAAGCGGATTTCTGAGTTTGAGGCTAGCCTGGTCTACAGAGTGAGTTCCAGGACAGCCAGGGCTATACAGAGAAACAAAAACAAAAACAAAAAAAAACTAAATCTTGAAAAACAAAAACAATAAATCGATAACCTTATGGAAGTCATGGTTCATTCTTTCTTCTGGTATGTATGTATGTATGTATGTATGTATACATGCATACACACACGAGCAAGCACATGTGTGTGGGTATGTGCATGTGAGTGTCTGTGAGTGGTACATGCATGCATGTGTGTGTTTGGTATGTGTGTGTGTATGGGTGAGTGTGTGTGGCGTATGTGTATGCATGCGTGTGTATATGTATCGTGTTGGCATGAGTGTGTATCATGTTTGGTGTATGTGTATGTGTGAGGATGTGTGTGTGTGTGTAGTGTGCATATGAGTATGTCTGTGTGTGGTGCTTACATGCATGTATATGTTTGGTATATGTGTGTGTGTATGTGTGTGTGTGTATCATGTTTGGTGTGTGTGTGTGTGCGTATATATGTGTGCATGTCTGTTTGTGTGGCATATGTTTCTATGTACATGTGAAGGCCAGAGGCCAACATCAGGTGTCTTCATTAATCACAGTCCCCCTTGTTTTTTTTGAGACAGGGTCTCTTCACTGAACATGGATCTTGCTGATTCAGCAAGACCGGCTGGCCAGCAAGCTCCAGGAATCCACGCGTTTCTACATTCCCAGCACTGGAGTCATACATATCTACCTCATGCCTGGCTTATATGTAGGTGGTGGGCCTCAGAACCTTGTGCTATGCACTTTACTCACTGAGCCATCTCCCCAGCCACTGTGTGATGGTCATTCTGTGATGGACACTGATGACCACTGTGCAATGGACACAGATTTTTAAATCTCTATGGATATATATATATATATATACACACATGTATATATATATATATTCATTTTTGTCATTGTTGCTGGGGTTTTTTGCTGGGGGCTCAAGACAGGGTTTCTCTGTATAGCCCTACAGAGTTCCTAGAACTCACTCTGTAGACCAGGCTGTCCTCAAACTCAGAAATCTGCCTGTCTCTACCTCCCAAGTGCTGGGATTAAAGGCATGCACCATCACTGCCCAGCTTGTTACTGTTTTTTTATATGTAACAGAGACTCCTGTTCTTTAGAATAGAGGGAAATGAATTGATTTCCACAATTTTTATTTTATCTGAAGTCTAGGGATCAGATGTGACCCCTGGGTTTAACCACCAGGTTTCAGACCCAGGGTTTCAAATAGCTCCATCTCAAGAAATCCCAAGGAAAGACAAATCCTTAATCACAAATACCCTTTGAATTCTGGAGTGGATGAGGAAAATGGCCTAGTTTAAGTATGGGTCTAGCATGATACTTTTATGGTCTAGATCATGTCAATCCTTATTCAGTAGATGGGCTTCAGTAGAGTACACTGATCCTCACAATTTATGTGAAAATGCAAGCTAGAGAAGAGTGGTCCCTAAAGATAAGAACTGGGTAGTTTCTCCAAGAGTCTCGGATCATTCATTGGTGAATATCAGGTGACCCAATTCCTATGGCCAGGAAGAGATCTGGAAGAAAATGTTTGAGTGTAGAGGGAGGTGTGAGTTCACATATTAAATAATTTACACAAACCAAGAGATAACTTGTGACCATGACCATCCCTAGACACTCCTCTCCAGGGTCAGTAGTCATAAAACTCTACTTTGTTCAACATTTCACCAACAAGTGATAATAACCCACTAAATGCATTTCTGCAGAAAAAAGTTGGGTTTTTAAAAGTGTCAAAGATTTTACAAATGCTCAGCTGTAGAAGAAAATCTCATTCCGTTTTCCCAGATGCCCTGGTACTGCAGAGATGGCTCAAGGGTTAAGAGCACTGGCTGTTCTTCCAGAGGACCTGGATTCAATTCCCAGCACCCACATGAAATCCCAGCACCATCTATAACTCTACAGCCAGGGGATCCTATTCTGGCCACTATGGGTACTGCATACATATGGTACACAGGCATACATGCAGGCAAAGTATCTGTACACATTTTAAAAAATTAAAAATTTTACAAGAATAACCAGGCCTTGAAGGGGCAAGAACTCAGGACTTCCTGTCATGGTTTTATTTATTTATTTATTTATTTATTTATTATCTATTTATTTATTTATTGTTTATTGAGTTCATTGCAAGGGGATAGCAGATTGGGTGATAACTTGTAGTCTTGTCTAGTTTTTTAAAATCAACTTTATTTAGGCACAACTTACATAAATAGAACTCATCTCTTCAACTCTTATAATTTAATAATACTTGGTAGAACACCCAAAACATTACTTCTAAAGCAGAGGCCAAAAGACACTGATAACAAGACATTGCTGTCTGTCCATCTTTGTGGGTAGAAGCCTAGACTGTCAGGCTGGCCATGCAGTGACACCTCCTCCCTCACCAAAACCACAGAGTGAGTCAGCAGCATAATGCTTCATCTAACAAACATGCTAACCCCTGGCTCAGTTGTTCACCTCCTGTGCATGCTGAGGCAGGCCTGCTGGAAGTGGAAGATGGGGTTTGGCCAGGTCAGCCTGAGCTTCTCTGGCTGACAGTGAGAAGCCAGCAGAGCCAGCTTCCCCAGTGGGTGGCTTCTGAAGATCTCTCTAGACAGTGATAAAAAAACATTTAGGCCTTCCTGCTTACTGTTCTGGGAGGGCAGCCATCTCATTCCATCTGATACTGTCACCTTTCTTTAGATGAACTCCCTAATGCCCCTACACCTCAGTTTCTCTATAAAACATCAAGTGATCACTGTCCTGGAGGAAGGTTGTAAAGAGTAAATAAAATATCTGTAAAGTGATTATGTCCATGTAGAACAGGAACTCAGAGGTGAGCATCAGGCAACAGTGTAGCTTCTTGGAGGGCTACCCTGCTGTCAAAGAATAACAAATATGAAAACTGCTAAGTTACTTAGAGAAATACTCAAGACAGTAAAAACCAAGACCTGCACTTGTACGTTCAATTATATCCCCGACAGACTAAAGACAGAAACACATTCAAAGTGGTCTTGTGTCAGGATTTTGAATTATATTGAAACTTTTCTCTAATGGATTTTATCTTTATGGATCACTTGCCACACCAAACTAGAAAACAGGTTGAAGGAGACTCTGACCCTGATACCTGACATGGCACCAGGAATTGTGGGGGCACATTACATCCGCAGTCAGGAGGAAGAGATGATTTTAGTCCTTAGCTCCCTTTCCCCTTTTTATTCAATACAGAAACCCCATTCCATAAGATGCTGCTGTCCACATTCAGAATGGTCCTTTCTACCTCAAGTAAGCTAATCTAGAAAAAGACATGACCAGAGGTTTGTCTGCTAAGTGATTCTAGATCCTGTCATATTGACACACAATATTAATAATCATAAGGAGCTACCTTGTGATATATTTTTAAGTCCTGTTGAAGCTCAAAGGCACAGGATGATAAAATCAAGTCAAGATGTCTACTTTGGGAGCAGAAATAGTACCAATATGTGATCTTTGTATCTTCTGTATTGTATCATTAGCCTATGGTTCTTATTATTACTATTGTTAGTGTTGTGTTAAAAAGAATCTTGCTGCACCAGGGGGCACAAGCCTTTAACCCCAACACTTGGGAGGCAGAGGCAGGCAAATCTCTGAGTTCCATGCCAGCCTGGTCTACAGAGTGAGTTCCAGCATAGCCAGGGCCACATAGAGAAACCCTGCCAGGAAAAAACAAACAAACAAACAAATAAGCAAACACTCTTGCTCTGTAGACCCAGACTAGTCTTGAACTCATTATTTTCCTACCCCAGCCTCCTTACTGCGAGGTTACAAATATGAGCTATTATACCCAGCTCTATATTTATTATTTTAAAAATGAAGGGATAATTAGTACTTATCAAAGTGCAAATCCTAGGTTTTCCAGCTCGATGGAAGTTGTCAAATATTTACACCCCAGAACCATCACCCAAAATTTACTATAGAAAACTTTTAGCATCATAGCTCCTCCCAATCATCAGCTCCATCCTCAACCACATTTGAATTCCTGTCACCATGCCTTAATTATTTTTTATTGTTCCAGATTGCATAGTAGTGCATATAGACTCTTTCATGGCTCTGCAGAATACCTGTGAGTGTCATTCCTGGGTTGCATATAATATAGCTTCGGTATAATGGGCTGAAAGTTTTTCATTATA
Organism: Mastomys coucha; assembly: GCF_008632895.1. Classification (NCBI taxonomy): domain Eukaryota; kingdom Metazoa; phylum Chordata; class Mammalia; order Rodentia; family Muridae; genus Mastomys; species Mastomys coucha. The sequence continues at coordinate 117,423,573 of NW_022196906.1, read as the reverse complement.
TGGAAAATTCATCATTTATTCTATTAATGGGCACTTGGGTGGTCTTCAAGTTTACTATTGTGGATAAAATCACCTATAAACATTAATGCACACACCATCTTGTGGGCACATATTTTCATTCTCTTGCATGAATATCTGAGAACAGAACCACTGGGTCATGGTGGAGATATGTGCATGTTTAATTTTATAAGAAACAAACCATTCCCAAGATGCCTGTGCTATGCTGTGCTCCAATCAGCAGTTGCTGTGCATGTCTGCTGCCATTCTGATCTTAACCATCTGTCTTAGTTAGGGTCACTATTGCTATGATGAAACACCATGACCAAAATCAAGTTGGGGAGGAAAGGGTTTATTTGGCTTACTCTTCTACATTGTAGTCCATCATTGAAGAAAGTCAGGATAGGAACCCAAACAGGACAGGAGTCTGGAGGCAGGAGCTGATGCAGAGGGTATGGAGGGGTGCTGCTTACTGGCTTTCTCCTTGTGACTTGCTCAGCCTGCTTTCCTATAGAACCCAGGACTACTAGCCCAGGGATAGCACCACTCACAATGGTGCTAGAACCTTCCCCATTGATCACTAATTGAGAAAATGCCCTTCAGCCAGATCTTATGGGGACATTTTCTCAATTGAAGTTCTATCCTTTCAAATAACTCTACATTGTGTGTCAAGACTATCCACCACATCCTCCTAGGAGCATGGAATGAAATTTTGTTTAAGCTTTCACTTCTCTGCTGGCTGAAAATCTGAAAGCCTCTTTCATAGGCCTTCTAGCCACTTATATCTCATGCTTCCAAGGCAGGGCAAGTCAGGCTTCTGGATCCAAGGCAGAAAAGCTTGGTTATTAACCTGCTTTCATTCATTTGCCTGTGAGCCACCCAGTAGGAGAATGGTGAGGATACTTTCCTTTTGTTAACTGTTCTTATTTGCTATTTATTGATTATGAAGATAGTTTCATATTGAAACCCATGAGATGGCTTAACTAGAAAAGAAATCTGCTTCTGAGTCTGATAGCCTGAGTTCAATCCCTAGGACCCACAGAGTAGAAGGAGAGAACCAATTTCTGTGGCTTGGCCTTACCTCCATATGAATGTATGCATGCACATGCACACATGTGTGTACACACAATAAATGTAATATACATTTTAAAATAAATACCTTTGTCATTAAATAGAAGCATTGGGAAGCTCCTCTGTGGCCTGGAGTCTGACTTCCACATCAAGGATCTTTGGTTGTCATTTAATGATGCTGAATTTACAAATCCCTGTCTTGGCTGTCTGGGTCTGTCACCACTAGTGCCTAGGTGATTCCTGGTCCTTGGAGCTCCCTGTGTTCATCTCTTTCCTGCTCAGCCTTGGTGGCCATTATGTCTTGCCTGCTTGTTGCCCTGCCTTTCAGAATGAGTGTGTTAGTTGCTTGGTTACTGTCTCACAGCCCAGTGCTGTCTGGTCCATCTCCAAAACACCTCCCAGCTCCCCCTCAGAACTGGGCATCTGGCTTCATCTGCTCTGGAAGCCTGTGGGTTCGATGATATTGATTCAACACCCATTAAAAGCAGCTGCTAAAGAGACAGGGTGAGCCAGTCGTCTGGCTCTTAGGTTTGAGTTTTTTCCCTGAGCTAAGAATTTGTGGATACATTTGACCAATTGAAAAAGAAGAAGAAAACTTAGTCATGACTCTAGTGGAACAAGAAAATGTTGTCAATTTCTTTAAACAAACAAGATTACCATCATCATCCCTCCTCATGGAGGTCTGTTGTCACCACATCCTCCTGCCACCTCCAGTTCTGCATCGGCATCACTTCTTAATTAAGATCAATATCTGAATCATGGAGGAGCTTTAATGATGTGACTAGAGCTCAGGCATCCAACTGTGTCTCACTGAAACACATTAACAGTATACTGTCCCTCCTAAAGATTCACAGACAAGTGAATTTTAAAAGTTTAAGAGAAAGGTTTTTTATCATGGATCCAGAAGCTGACATGCCCATTCTGGTAAGACAGAGAATGCAGCTGTCAGAGTGTAGACCAAAGCAGTGTATGTGTGTGAGGAGATTGGAGCAAACTTGCCTGGTGAGATGTCTATAAGGTATCCAAGGTAGTGAGTGTGGGATGATCTGAGTTTAAACTCAACTCTGTTGTAAAGTGGCCTTGACTCTGATGAGCTCCCCTGCTCTACACCACTGTAAACTGGAACAGTAAGGGGTGAGGGGTAGAGAGACTACTTAATGGTTAAGAGCTCTTGGAGAGCCAGATTCACCTCTGAGCATCCATATAGTAAGTAGCTCACAGCCATCTGTAACTCAGGTACCAGGAATGAATGTGGTATGTATACATCTATGCAGATAAATATTTATACAAATAAAATTCAAATAAATCTTTAGAAGGCTATGGGGGAGGGATACCTACCTTGCTCATTGCCACAGTCAACTGAAAACACATTGAGACCAGGGCCATGTTCTGGGGCCAGAACAGCAGAGATCAGCTCTAGCTTGATGGAGCTCTCTGAATGAACAGGCCAAAAAGAAACACATGATGGGTTTTGCTTAGTTGATCTTGTTTGCTTTTTGAAGGCTGCAGGGAACCATATGTGCTTAGAGAAAGGACTATTGGGAGACTAGAAAATGCCCCCTCCCGGGAGAGCAGGAAACAAGCAATGAAATAAGAGAAGAGCATTCTAGATGGGCAAGAGCAAGTATGCAGGGAATAATTTGATAAGGAAAATGCAGATGGTGTTAAAGAAGCTAGCCACCTTATAGAAGACAGGCTGGGGGGCAGTAGGCAGAGATAAAGAATGACTGAAGAAGGCTATGCAAGGGCCAGGTCTCAGCAAGGGTATGAATACTGGGAGTTGGTGTACAGCAGAAATCCTGATAAACCGTAGAATGTTATGATGGCCATGCTCTCAGGCAGACCCCCAGGGAGTCTTAGCTCTTCTATGCATGCCTGTTCATCACCTCTGAATCTGAATCTGTTTTGCACCATGTGATTAAAAGAATAGGGCAGATGCTGAAGGGAATGACTTTTGAGCCTGTCTTAGAAGCTCCTTGGTCTCCTTGATTCTTTACTGTGAGGAAAGAATAATACCAAGTGTGGGGAGACTCCAGCATTATCATGAGTCACCCACGTGGATGGGCATAGAGAGGACCCATCCACAATACAGATGTGCACCTATGATCAAAGCTTTCAGGTGCTGCTCTCAGCCCTGGATGACCCCTTCACTGTAAGAGGCACTGAACTAGAGTGTCTGGGAAACTATTCTCCCAATTCTTGATGCATAGAGCTCTGGGAGACTCTTAGACAGAGGTGAGTCCCCTGAACACTGTGGCAGCAAGGATACCTGAGTATTTGCCTTGCACATCTTTAACTCAGAAAACAAGCAATGACTAATTATCATCTTACACCTTCACTGATGTTCTCCAGTGAGCAGTTAAGATCCTGGAGGTCCTAGCTCAATCAATTAGCTGTGGCCACTCGAGTCCCACCTCACTCAGCACAAACAGGACAGCTGTCCAAAGGCACACAGTATGGACAGAGTTCCCAGAGAGATGTCAAGAGCCCTTCTCTCATAGAAGCCAAGAGTATGGATAAAACTGGAGCTTCCCTCAATTTTCAGAACACAACCAGACTCAATACATGTCCCTCAGCTAAAACTCCTCTGACCCACTATGAAGAGGACAACTTGCCCGGAACATCCTGCTGCTGTATTTAAGACAGGATTATTTGTTCACTCTTGCCTGCTGACTCCCAGCTGAATGAGTTCTGGATGAATGAGACACTCATAACCTTGCCCCTAAGTGCTTTCAGGGCTTTCTGGATGCCTTGGGACATCTCAGCATCTACAATGTAATTGTCGTGATTAATTTCGGCTTTAAATATGAACAGATTTCATCTGAGCCATTGACCATAGGGCAGTATACAACTAACTCAATGCCATGGCCCTCTCCAGGCCTGACCCAAAACAACCCCTGATGCCCTTCATTTCTCTCCTCCTGAGCTCCCCAAAGAATTTGCCAATGTCTACTGTATAGATCACTCTGAGTAACTGCAAACTGGAGATATAGCTCAGACTGTAGAGTGCCTGCCTAATATGCACGAAGCCCAGGGTTTCATCCCTAGTGCCTCATAAAATTGAGCATGGTATGCATGTCTGTAATCCTGAAACTCAAGAGGTGAAGGTAGGAGGATCATAAGTTCAAAGTTATCCTGCTTTGAAATCCTATACACCAAGTTCCATGTCAGCCTGGGCCACATGAAATCCTGTTTCAAAACACAAAAGCTTCTCACAGTCCCAAGACCATTAACAGAAAAGCAGTATACAGAAGTAAAAGAGAGAAGCCGCCAAAAGGCCTTAAATGCCAGAACTGGGGTGGAAGGACTCTGAGGTTTGTCACTAAACAGGAACAAAGGGCAGAAAGCTGGAGACAGGAACTGATGCCTCAGAGGAGAATTGCTTACTGGTGACCTGCTCAACCTGTTTTGTTTGTTTTTATTTTTATGTTTGTTTTTTTTTTTTTACACAACCCAGGACCACATACTTAGGGGTGGCATCTCCCACAGTGGGCTGAGCCCTTCTGCATCAACCATTGATCAAGAAAATGTTCCACAGGGTTGCCTACAGGCCAATCTGCTAGAAGCAATTCCTCAATTGGTGTTACCTCTTCACAGATTGCTCTAGCATGTGTCAAGAGACAAAAAACCAAAACAAGCAAACAAAAAAAACCTAACCTGCACACAAATCAAACAAAAAGGAGTTAGATATGAGAGCAAGACCCTTAAGATGGTTTTAGTGGCTTTATAAGAAAAATAAAGCTGAGCTGGCATGTTTTCTGGTCCCAGCGAGTAATGCCTTCTGATGCTCTGTTATAGAAAGAGCCTCACCTATACAGAGCAGAGAGCTCAGCTATGTTCTTAGACTTCCAGGCTTCCAGAATCATGAGTCAAATAATGGCTTAGTCTGGGATATTTCATTATAGCAACAGAAAACAGTCTAACATGCTTCAACATTGCTTTATCCAAAATGTTTTGTAGAAAGATAGTGTGTCCCTCTGTACTGGATGAAAAGAGAGCTCCAGGTGACTTCAGGTTGCCACGGCATGGCAGTGGGTGCTAAAGGATAGCAATTTATGCTATATTTGATACATTTTAATAAAGAGAATATATCACTGCATGTGCCTTTCTGGCCCACACACAGAGGCACCTGCTCAACCTGCCTTTGTTTTCTGATTTCTTCAGGGCCCCAGAACAGAGAGAAGGATAAAAATAATCCTTTAAAACATGGTAATTTATTGCCACAACAGCTTCTCTACATTGTTAGCTAAATTGCCCTTTCAGGAACCATGGGCAGCAGAACTGGCAGAACCCATACCCTTCACAGAGCTGGCTGGAGTGGTGACTGTGTGGTGTGTACACACCAGATCTTGACAGTAGATCTAAATCAGCCTCTCTGGCCTCAGCCCACACACTTTTCTGGAACAGTCTGTGCAATTTCAGGAAATGCTTCCCCTTGGAAGCCCAGAGCTGTGAACTGAGGCTTAAGATGGGGGAAGAAGCTGATGGACCTAGGTTCAAATCCCCCACACTCTGCTTACTGACACTGCTCCTCAGACAGGTGACTTTCCACATCTGTTTCCTGACTTACAAGTTAGGAATAATGACAGCCCCTGGGTGGCTTGTGGCAAAGCCATTGTCACATGGACATGGTTGACATAGCATAATCCTTGGTAACAGATGATCTCCTAAGATGGAGTAAACAGCTACAGTCCAGAGGTTCCAGGGATCATAACCATGTTAGCTGTGTAACTGTGGCCAAGATATTTGACTTCTCTGAATTTAGGTCAGTCTTGAGGGTTAAGGACTCCATAGGTTGGTGGAAACTCTGGTGACCTGCCTAGCAGCTCCAGACAGCTTTTGCCTGTCCTTCCCATTACCTTTCCAATCACCATCTGAGCCACTCTTTGAAAGAGCACAACTCCCCTTATTGCCTAGTAAGTCATGGAGTTGCTGCTGTTCCCTCTCCTCCAGCTTAGCATGCCCTGAGGTAGCAGTGAGATAGCTTTGTGGCTTGGCTTTGAATGGGAACTGAGTGCAATGCCCTCTGTGGGATCAGGCCCAGGCCACCATCCACAGGATTGTCCCCTTCCCTTCCCTGTGCCCTTCAGTCTTCTCCAGGAGCACCACCTCTAGCAGACAGCTGCTCATAGACTGTTGAAGACTTCATCTCAGGATAGTATCTGACATGTAACAGATGGAACCCAACCAGCTGATGGCACAGGCATCCTTGTTAAGTCCCTTGCTCTGCTGAACCAGGTCTGGAAATTTGCTCTACGCAAAGTTGAAGCTAGTGGGACTTTATTTGTAAAAAGAGAACAGAGCCAAGTCAGGTGTGGTGATACCTGAGGGAAAAGGCATCAGCACCAGCTGCAAGCAGAGACTTGTATGTGTGTTGGGG
>NW_022196906.1:117410955-117417115 GCF_008632895.1 Mastomys coucha | reverse complement strand
GAGGAATGTCACAATTACATTAGGGGTCAGAACCAGTAGTAGGAAGAAGACAGAGTGCCTCCAAAATATCACAAATTCATGAGGGATGTTGGTTTACGTATTACATATGGAATAGAATCTCTAGAAGATTCTGACAAACTGAGACCAGCATACAGAAGAATGTGGGGAACCTCCAGATTGATGATGAATTGTTGACAGGACCCCAGATTATAGATTCCCCCAACTATCTGGTGGCACCTTCCTTCCTAGCCCTACTTCCTGCCCATATAACCCTTGCTCACTTTGGCACTACCCAATGCCTCTCTTTCTGGCCACAGGTATAGCATGGCAGCCTCTGGTTACATAGCTCATGCTCCAGTATCGGGCCAACAATCAGGCTAAAACTTGTAGTCTAGACCAGACTGGACCTACACTACACAAATGCTCTATTGTATGAATATACACAGTTTCATTTTTAGCAAGTCATACTCAAGATAGCACAGCAGGAACTTCTGGCTACTTCTCATCCTGCTATGCCAGAGCACAGTGGTAAGATGGTAGCCACAAGCTTTAGTTGGAGTTGGCTTGCATTCAGTCTGGCCTTGAAGGAATGTGCTTTAGCGATTAGGGTTTTTTAGGGTGACACAGCTGACATCCCAGACATGTCACTACAGAAAAGTTTGCTCTAAAATGGTTTAACCTCAAAAAAAAGTATTTAGGGCTACCTATAATTCCCAGATATCAGTAAAAATTGCACAAAACCACTGTGTGATTTAAACCTATAGATGAGGACTGGGTGATGGCTCTGTAGCTAAAGTGCTTTCTGTGCAAGCATGAGGACCTGCATTTAATCCCAAGACCCACAAAAAGTCATCAGAGTGGCACATGCCTATAATCCCTGTGCTGAAGAAGTGGAGACAGGAAGATCTTTGGAGCTTGCTGCCAGTCTAGCTGAAGTAGTGAATTCCAAGTTCAGTGAGGGATCCTATCTCCAAAAATAAAGTGGAGAACACTTGAAAAAGACACTTACCTCCACATGTGCACCATGGGTTGGTCTGATCCCACATGACGTGCGTGAAAGCTGAGATAGCTGTCATCAGGCAGCTTCACAGGGTTCTGATATGCACCAGGGTATGAGCCCAGGGCCCTGCTCAGCCACTGGCACAGATATAAAGCTCCCTACTCAGTTCATCACTCCCCAGGGGTCAGCTGCAGTGGCAGGGATCTCTGAATACAAGTCCCAGGAGTCAGGAAAGGCTACATATCCATGCAAACACTGAAGAAGATAGTGCTGTGATCTGAGTGAGAAATACACTCCTCACCACCACACTACCACCCTGTGGCCTCATGTATTGGAGACTTGGTTGCCAGCCAGGCTTGGGAAGTCACTTTTCTCTGGACTGTCTCCACCCACCAGCACCCAAATAATGACACAAAGACTTTTTATTATTTATGAAAGCTTAGGCCTTATAGCTTAGGCTTGTTCCCAACTAGCTTTGTATAACTTAATTAACTCGGTCTGTACTAGACCATATGGCCCATAACCTCTAATTCGTCCCAAGATGTCCGACCTCCTCAGTGTCTGAGGATACCCGCACTTCTCAATTTTTCTCACAGTTCATATCTCTGCCCGGATGTCCCACCTTTCCTCTCCTGCTTTAGCTATAGGCTATCAGCTCTTTATTAAACCAATCAAAAGGTGAGGGGAATGTGTGTTTACAAAATACGATGCAGGTGATGAGCAATTAGAATAACGATATCAGAGTCTGGACAGTACTCAGCTCTCTGAGTACTTTTCTGATTTACAGAAACCAACATTTGAATAATACAATGACAAGCTTTACTCTGTGTCCAAGATTATCCCAACAATGATTGGCTCCTAACTAAATCTCCTGACCTCAACAACTGATTACTTCCTTGATGCATCCATATTATGATCTCATTATCAGGAGGGGTGAGGAGTATCAAGTGGGCCCCCCTGGAGGAAGAAGGCCGTTGGTGGTGTGACCTCAGATGTTACATTTAACCCTGGCTCTTTCCTGTGTTCTCCTGTCAGCTTCCTGACCTCTGGCATGTGAACTGCTCTGCTTTGCCCTTCCTGCCATGATGGACTGGCACCTCTCAAACCTTGAGCCAAAAGAAACCTTTCCTCTTTTAAATTGCTTTTCTTGGGCACTTGGTCATGGTGACACAAAAGCCTGACAAATGAGAACAGCGCAGCAACTAATTTGAAATTTCAGTAGAATGATGTCCTTTTTGGCTACAACTTTAGAATCAGCCTCTTTATGACAGTCATTTGTTACCTTCCTTGCAGTAAGATTTTTAACAAAAGTCTTCCCTTTCCCGGTGTCGGCCACATGGGCACCTGATCAGCAGTTACATCACCTTGTTCACGTTCACTAAAAGAACTCTGTGGTGGAGGAAATCTGTTTATTCTCGCCCAAGCAAGAATACACCAGGGATTGGAAGACCTAATTAGATCAGATTCCTCACGGAAGTGATGTCTGCACATTTTCTGTTTCCTTTTAAGCTGTTGGGCCTCCTCTCCAATGCATAGGTTGTTAACATACCCTAATTAGAAGGTCACCCAGCTCTGTTGCTACTGGTCCCAGTTTAATCAACACCTACCCTTCTGTCCTAAAGTCCCTTTAAACCGGGCACTCTTTGCCCAGATAGATTTTCACACCTGTCTTAGCAATTGTAGGAGATGCTTTGAAGTGTCTTTTCAAAACCCCCGGTAATGATCCAGTAATTATTGTAGTGACTCTTCAATAAAGTGTGAAGTACTCAGCTACTGTCAGCCAAGAGAATCCCAAGGCACCTGCAAGAGATACACAGAAGAGAAAGGGGGATAACCAATCCCAGCCTGGACCTACTTATCCAGGCCCAATGATCTGAGAAATAGTCCTGCCAGAGGGTGGCTCAGCCACCAGGAGACCCTCTGTAGAAATCTTGAGGTCCATATGGCCAGCTGCTGGGAACACTACATTAATGATCCTCAAGTCCCCACTAATATCATCAGAAGCAGTGCTCTTCTTCACACAGCCAACAACATTGTCCTTGGGACCTCCCAGATGATATTCTCTCTATTCTCTTACTTGAGTCAAGAAGAAATGTTTCAGTCCAGTGGTTCTCAAAGTGGGGTCCCCAGACTAGGAGTCCCAGCATCTCCTGGGAATCACCTGAGAGCTATTACAAGTGGAGATAGGGCAGCATCTGCCCATTCCTGAGTCCTCCAAAGAATTCTGGTGCCCTTTGGGTCTAAGAAAGTTATCTCAGTGGAGATGGGAGATTCTCAAATGACACACTGTAGCAGTGAAGTCTAGAACTCACACTCTGGTGTGGAACAAAGTCCATCTGCTTACTTTGATGGCTATGGCCACAAAGGTTCAGAGTGCATTGGGAAATGGGATATGGCTGAGAACAGGACTGACTGAAAGGCTTAGAGAATCCATGAACAAATGAAGGGAATGAGAATAAAGAAAGTGAGACTGGGAAGCATGCATGAAAAAAAAGGACCGAGGCCCATGGCAGGCAGGGGAGACTGAGGCCCCCACGGTAGGCATTGGAGGGCACATGGGCAACCATGAGGTAAATTGAGGATTTTCGATGGAATTACTTCAGTGTGGCCTCCTCCAATGTGACACATCTTAGAAAGGTGACATCTATCAGTTGAGACTACCTGATCAGTCTGTTCTGTGCTCTATACTTCTCATGCATACACACAGTGGTTCCTAATGCTGTATGAAGCTGAAATACTGGCAATGCTATTGTAATGGCCACACACCAGTCCATATCATGAGCATACCAATACACCTGCATTGATCTTGCCCTATTGGTGAACATTTGGTTTGTTTCAGAGTTCTGCCATCATAGGGCATATATGAGAAACATCTTGGAACCAAGCCTGTTTCTACATAGGATCTTGAGCAGATTCTTAAAAAAAAATTGAGGAATGTGGGGTTCAAATGCTAGATATGCTAAACACCATAGAGAACAGGAATCTTACCTGAGCTTGGAAAGGCAAAGGAAGTCTTACTTAGAGCATTTATGAAGATTATTTCATTCTTGTAGAGTTATAGAATTCAAAAAGTAGTCAAGCAACTTCTGAGAATGTGAACAGAGGAAGCAGGCAGGCTTCTCAGTCAAAATTAAAGCATTAGAAGTGAAGTCATTTTGAGCAGTAACCACCAGATCAAACAACTCACAGACCACATGAAGCTCAAGAAGAAGGAAGACCAAAGAGTGGATGCTTCAGTCCTACTTAGAAGGGGGAACAATATAATCAAGGAAGTAGAAGGTGGAAGGGACTTGGGAGGAAGAGAGAAGGATGGGAAAAAAGGGCAGAATCAGGTATGGGAGGAAATGGAAGAGATATACAGAGGGTCAGGAAAATGAACAGACGTGTATAGCAATGGGGGGTGGGGAACTGGGGGTAGCAACCAGAAAGTCCCAGATACAGGAAAGCAAGAGCCTCTCAGGACCCCACAGGAATGACATTAACTGAAATACCCCACAAAGGGGAGGGAGAACCTGTGGAGACCATATCCAGAGGTTTGCATGGCTTCCCAGTTGAGGCATAGGGCCACCCACCCATCTCCAAAATTTTAACCCAGAATTGCTCCTGTCTAAAGGAAATACAGGGATAAAGAGTATAACAGAGACTGGAGGAAAGGCCATCCATAGACTGCCCCACCTGGGGATTCATCCCACATGCAGATACCAAACCCAGGCACTATTACTGATACCAAGAAGTGCTTGCTGACAGGAGCCTGATATAGCTGTCTCCTGAGAGGCTCTGCCAGATCCTGACCAATACAGATACAGATGCTCACAGCCAACAATCAGACTGAGCACAGGGACTCCAATGGAGGAGTTATGGGAAAGACTAAAGAGAGGAGCTGAAGGGGCCTTATTTGGCATCAATGGGAGGGGAAACCCTTGGTTCTGTGAAGGCTTGATGCCCCAGTGTAGAGGAAGGCAGTGAGTGTGAGGGGGGGAGCACTCTCATAGAAGCAGGGTAAAGGGAGATGGGATAGGGGGTTTGCAGAGGGGGAAACAGAAAAGGGGATAACATTTGAAATGTAAATAAATAAAATATCCAATTGTTAAAAAGGAAAAAAAAGTTATCAAAACATCACAATGACTCAATCATCTGCTAGACACAAAGGTATTCATCTGATGTCTTGATTGAAATTGAGGGAGCACAGAATTCCAGGAGAAACCAGAATATGTCCAATTGCAGGAGGCAGAGAGTCTTCTGAAGGGTAAAAGTGGTGACTAGAGAGATGCTCAACAGCTAAGAGAGTTTGCTGTTCTTCCAGAGCACCTGAGTTCAGTTCCCAGCATATGTGTCAGGCAGCTCACAACTGCCTATAAGTCTGACTCAAAGGGATCTGACTCCCTCTTCTGGCCTCTACAAGTATACACATGGCACACATACCGACAGAGAGACACACATAAATATAATTAAAAACAAAAAAGCTAACATGTCCAGGATCAGAGGTGAGGAGGATATAACATCTGTCCCAACACTGGGAGTGACTGGGACCAGCAGGACTAGGCACACAAGAATTCTGCCAGCCCAGTGGCTCAGGTTCCTTCCAGTCCCACAACACTCAGAGGAAGCTCCACTACCAGGCACTCTAACACACCCAGGATCAGAGGTGAGGAGGAAACAACATCTGTCCCCACACTGGGAGTAACTAGGACCAACAGGACCCAGGCACACAGGAACTCTGCCAACCCAGTGGCTCGGGTTGTTTCTGGTCTGTCTGGGCTAGCTGGTGCCCTGGGCAGACCTTGGGCGCAAAATCTGCAGTCATTCCCAAAACACCTAGAGGAAGCCCCACTCCCAGGGGCTCTAACAAGCCCAGGGTCACAGGATCCCAGAATCAATGATCACAGAGACAGCTTGACTCTGAGGAGTTCTGAAACAAGCAGGATCACAGGAATGACAGGCTCCAGTCAGATTTAGCAAGGATAGGTAGCAGTAGAGATAACCAGATGATGCGGGGCAAGCATAAGAATATAAGCAACACAAACCAAGGTTACTTGGCATCATCAGAACCCAATACTCCCATCATTGCAAGTCCTGGACACAACATCACACTGGAAAAGCAAGATTGAGATATAAAATCACTTCTCATGATGATGATACAGGACTTTAAGAAAGACATAA